>NW_028274810.1:5056899-5296853 GCF_037043125.1 Eumetopias jubatus
AATAAATAAGTAAAATCTTTTTATCATTTTTGACATATCTTTTGACAGTGTGATCTTGCTACTAGAGGCTAGAATCCAAGGAATTCTCTCCTGCTCTGGTTGACGAGTGCCCAAAGCCATAACCCCATAAAGCCTGGGTCTTGGGTTTAAAAACTGAGCACAGCTGTTGCACACATACCTGTATTCCTGAGGCATTGTTGTAACTTTGATGCCAGGGAGTTCTCCCACTTCCGTCCCCCAAAACTGCTCAAAACCGGCATGTAAGATTAATCTTCATAATCAGAGTTTTAACAATCAGAGAGTGCTTCTGGAAGGCCTAGATACATAATAATTTATAATGAGGATAATAACAGCTACCCTATAATGATGTTGTAAAAGTTAAATGAAATAATTTTTTATAAGGAGCTAACTAAACACAAATTTGAATGTCCAGGGTATTGTGAAGGACCAAAAAACTTAAGTTGGGAATGAACCTGGTGATCACCCAAGTATCTACATCTCACTGATGGAGACTCAAGAAATGAGGAATTATCCCTCATTATTGAGGTCCCATCATAACCTCATTTGCTTGGGGAATCCACCAAAAATTGTTCCAGAGTGTTTTTCTCATAAGCATGGCCCACAGATACAGGTTCTGAAAGTAAACAGAACACACACAGACACACACATATATACAATGTGGGCTACCTACTCAGTGGTGGGGTCATGGATAGACAGCTCTGGTAGATTGTATTACTGTTCCCAACTGTTCACTTTCTCCCTGTAAGTGACTATTCATATCCTATAAAATGATTATACATCTATGCCTTTATCCATTTGTCTTCAGGTCCTTCCAACAGGCTGACTCTGTATTAACTTGCTTTGGCCGCTGGAATGCAACTGGTTGTGAGGTGATCTAGTACAGGAGCTGAAGCTTTAAATGTGCTAATGAGATTGTTCTAATATATAAATATGTAATATTTAATATATATAATAAGTTATTTCAATCCATGAAAAAGCTTCTTTGCCATCGGCACATCTTTGGTGAGCTTTTTTCTTTTTCGGGTGTCTTGGCTAAGATTTTAAAATCAGCCTCGCGCGCACGCACGCACACACACACACACACACACACTCGCCTACGTGTTGAGATTTTGATTGGCATTGCATTGAATTTGAGGACTAAATTGCAGTAAACGGACATTTTACAATATTGACTCTCATAAACATGGTACCTCACTCCATTAATTTAGGTTTCCTTCATTTTCTCCAATATATTCCCCCACTTTGTGCATAGAGGACCTGTACATCTTTCATTTGGTTTATCGCCAGTGATTTGATATTTTGATGTGATAAAAATGGTGTTTTTCCAATTTTCATTTCAAACTCTTTTAAAAAGACTATCTGCCATGTAAAACAACAATACTGTCAACGTGTTAGGGGCTTCCTAACATGTAGAATTAAAATGTATGACCATAATACAAAATTCAGGGAGATGAAATTAGAAGAATCCTCTTGTAAGACTCTTACGTTGTGGAGCAGTTAAATAATAATTCAAGATAGTGATAAAGTAAGGATGATATTATAATCATTAGAACAACCATGAAAAATATAAGAAGTGGATCTAAAAAGATAATAACAGAGGAAAAATGAAGAACTAAAACATAACTTGATTAAACTGAAGGAAAGCAGGAAAGGAGGAACACACAAAGAAGACGTGTAAAATTTAAAAATAAATCAATTTTTCAGTAACCACATCAGTAATCACAATAAATTTAAAAGGACTAATTAACCTTTAAAAGAAAAAGATTGTTGGGGTGCCTGGCTGGCTTATTGGTAGAGCATGCAGCTCTTGATCTTGGGGTCATGAGTTTAAGGCCCACACTGGGTGTAGAGCTTACTTAAAAAATTAAATAAATAAGTAAATCTTTCAAAAGAAAGAAAAGGATTGTCAGACTATTAAAAAAAAAGACCCAACAATATCCTGCCTACAAAAAACATACTTTAAATATGTTCTTGATTTAAACATAAGTAATTGGAAATCAAATAATGAGAAAAGATATTCCATGCAAACAGGAACCATATGAAAATTGATGTGGCTATATTAATAAGTAAATTTTAAGGAAGCAGTGAAAGAAAAAAGAAGGAAATTTATAATAACTAGAAGATCAATTCCATAGGAAGGAGACATAATCCTGAATATATATGCACCTAATAATATAACTTCAAAATTTATGAAGCCAACAATTGACAAAACTCTATGGGAAAGACCAATTTAGAATTATATATGGAAATTTTAACATACCTCCTCAATAATTAATAGAACAAATAGACAAAACATTGGTAATGCTATAGAACATTTGAGCAACACTCCTACTAAACAACTTAACCTAACGGACACTTGCAGAACACTATACTTAACGGCTACAGGTTACACAATCTTCTCAAATGTATACGAAACACTGAACACAATATCCCATATGCTAAGCAATAAAACTATATTCTCTAATTCTATGATTATATAGAATAATATATATTTATATTCTATAAATAAAATTATATTCTCTAATGACAAAATTAAACTAGAAATCAATAACAAAATATCTAGAAAATCCCATATTATTTGAAAATTAGGTAACTTCTAAATAATCCATTCATCAAAGATGAAATCACAGTAGAAGTTTGAAAATATTTTGAAAGGAACACTAATGAAAATACAACATATGAAAATTTCTGGGATGCCGCTATAGTAGTTCTCAGATGGAGATTTGATGAATTAAGTAAATATCTCTACAAGCTAGGAAAAAGCAAAGGTAGAAAGAAGGAAATAAGAAACACAAAATCAGAAATTAATGAAATAGAAAAAAGACATAAAATAGGGAATGTCAAAGGAGCCAAAAGACAATTCTTTAAAAAGATTAAAAATTGACATAATTGATCAAGGAAAAAGAAGAATGAGAAAAACAAATAACTAATATTAGGAATGGCAGAAGCAATATCACTCTAGATGCTACACATTTTAAAAGAATAATATGAGGGGGGTGCCTGGGTGGCTCAGTCGGTTAAGGGTCCAGCTCTTGATTTGGCTCAGGTCTTAATCTCAGGGTCATGAGATCGAACCCTGTGTCAGCTCTGTGGAGCCTACTTAAGATTCTCTCTCCCTCTCCCCCTGCCCCTCCCCACCTGCCTCCCACGCACGCACACAGTCTCTCTCTCTCTCTCTCTCTCTCT
The DNA here is from genome assembly GCF_037043125.1 of Eumetopias jubatus. Taxonomy (NCBI): domain Eukaryota; kingdom Metazoa; phylum Chordata; class Mammalia; order Carnivora; family Otariidae; genus Eumetopias; species Eumetopias jubatus. Next base: position 5,060,107 of record NW_028274810.1, read on the forward strand.
CAAAACAAAAAAAGAGGATATCATGAATAACTTTATGCCAAGACATTTGACGACCTAGATGAAATGGGCAACTTTCTAGAAAAACACAACTTACAAAAATGGACACAAGAAGAGAGAGAATTTGAATACTCCTCTTTTAATGAAATTAAATCCATAATTTAAAACATTCCAACAGTCAAAACACCCGATCCAGACGGCGACACTGGTAAATGCTACCAAACTTTTAAGGAAAAAGATCAACAATTCTACACAAAATCTTTCAGATAGGCCAGCATAACCTTGATATGAAAACCTATCAAGGACATTACCAAAAAAAACATTAGAGCAATATCCCTTTAATGGAAAAAAATTCCAAGTGGAATTTTAACAAATCGAATACAATGTTCCATAAAACTATACTCATCATGGTTATGTGAGTTTATTCTAGAAAGACATAGTTTGCTTAACATTAAAAAAGTCATTCAAGGGGCACATGGGTGGCTCAGTTGGTTAAGCGTCTGCCTTTGGCTCGGATCATGATCCCAGAGTCCTGGGATCAAACCCCACATTGGGCTCCCTGTTCAGCAGAGAGTCTGCTTCTCCCTCTCTCCCTCTGCCCTTCCCCCACTCCCCCTGCTCGTTCTGTCTCTCAAATAAAATCTTTAAAGAAATAAAATAAAAAATTATTCAATATAATTTCAACAATAGGATCATCTTAATCGATACAGAAGAAGTAGTTTATAAAATTCAACCCCCATTCATAATAAAAAGTCCTAGCTACCTAAGAATAGAAACTTCTTCAATTTGATAAGATTATTTTCCTAAAACATACAAATCACATCACACTTAATGATAAAATAGTGACCATTTCACCCTAACAAGACAAGTGTGTCTATTATCCCTGCTTCTGTTCAATACCGTATTAGAGGTGCTAACCAGTGCAATAAGGAGAGAAAAAAATTAAAAATTGGAAAGAGAACGGTAACGGGTTATTCATAAATGACATGATTGTAGACTATCCAAGGAATCTACAAACTACTGGAAGTAATAAGTGAATTTAGCAAAGCCATGTGCTAAATTCAATACACAAACATAAGTTGTATTTCTTCATACTTGCAACAAATAAATGGAAGATGAAAATGTAAAAACAACACCATTTACAATAGGATTTTAAAAATAAAATACACAAGACTAAATCAAATGTGCATGATTCCACACTGAAAATTATGACACAACACAGAGAGAAATCAAAAAAGACCTTTTAAAAGACAAAAATAGTCTATTTTACAGATTAGAAGATTCAATTCTTAGGATGTCTGTTCTCCCCAAGTTGGTCTGTACATTCAATGTAATCCTAATCAAAATCCCAGGAGGCGTCTTTGATAGAAATTGATAGGCTAATTTTAAAATTTATATGGAATTGAAAAAAATCAGAATAGTCAAAATCATCTCTAAAATAAGCACAAAGATGGAAGATATGTATATAACCAGTTTTCAAATTTTATTTTTTTTAAAGATTTATTTATTTATTTATTTGAGAGAGAGAATGAGAGAGAGAGAGAGCATGAGACCGGGGAGGGTCAGAGGGAGAAGCAGACTCCCCGCTGAGCAGGGAGCCCGATGTGGGACTCGATCCTGGGACTCCAGGATCATGACCTGAGCCGAAGGCAGTCGCTTAACCAACTGAGCCACCCAGGCGCCCCCAGTTTTCAAATTTTAGATTAAAGTAATTAATACCATATGGTATAGGTGTAAGGATAAACAAATAGGCCAGTGAGACAGAAGAGAGTCCAGATACAGGTTCACACATATATGACCAATGACCAAGATACCGACGCAATTCAAAGGGAAAGAAAGGTCCTAGAATAAATGCTGCTGGAAGACCATAACATCCAGATAGGGGAAAAAAAAAAGTCACCGCTGTGATGATGATGGGCAAATGTTCAACTGGAAGGTCCTAGGCTGCTGTGGCCCTTGGGGAAGAGTGCTCCGTCCATGCACTCGGTCTCTCTGATTTGGAACTCTCCACTTTGTATATATATAGTCCTCTGGTCTATTTCATGAAACCTTTCCTTCGACCTTTTTTCTAAATGTATATTGAGGAAAAATAAAGCTATTAATTTTTCTTAAAAAAATTCACCTTGACCTTTACACTTAGACCATTCATATTAATTTAAAATGGATCATAGATCTAAATTTAAAATCTAAAATTATAAATCTTCTAGCTGGAAACACAGGAAGCTATATGAGCTTGGGATGTGCAAAGGTTTCTTAAATAGGAGCAAAATGTACTAATCATAAAAGAAAAACTGTTAAATAGATTTCATCAATATTTAAAACTTCTCATCAAAAGGCACAATTAAGAAAGTGAAAAGTTATGTCCCAGTCCAGTGCTAATCAAGCAGCTTTCCTTGGCAGTTCTTCAAATAAGATCTACGCTAAGCTCCTTCTATCTTTTATAGCTGCCATCTTAAAAGAAGTGGTCTCCAAAGGACAATATTGAATGAATGTAAAATGCAAAATGCAGACTTAACAGAAAGAATTAGGACACGGGAGAACATCTGAGTAGAAGTGACGCTAAACTATTCAAAAGCTCCTCCTCGGTTAGACCTTTGCAGAAACTCCTCTGTACAATTACATATGTACGCACATGCGCGCACACACACACACACACACACACACACACACACACACACACTCTCCTCCAGAAGGCTCATATATATTACCTTGGATTTACTCACTGTTATCTATTGTATCTGTCATTTGTGCTATTGCTCTTTCCTAATAGCATGAGTGAGTAATTGTGTTGAACCGGTCCATTAGTTTGCATATATTGTTACAGCCCAGTGAAGAAACTGACTCACTTGCAAAAGGCAGTTAGATAAAATGAGGAAATTTGAGTCAAGGTTTAAAACATTTTACAAGTAATTTAAAAACAACACAAAACAGGGGCGCCTGGGTGGCTCCGTTGGTTAACTGACTGCCTTGGCTCGGGGCATGATCCTGGTGGAGCCCCACATCGGGCTCCTTCTGCTCAGCGGGGAGCCTGCTTCTCCCTCTCCCTCTGCCTGCCTCTCCCCCTGCTTGTGCTCTCTCTCTCTTTCTGTCAAATAAATAAATAAAATCTTCTAAAAAACCCCACACAAAACATAGTTGCCAAATTTAAAAGTAATTACTTGTAAAACAAAAAGTAGTAGAGAATTAAAATAAAATTACATTTTACAATATTAAGTTTTAAAAGTGATTCTTGCATTGTTCTGAAATTTTGAAATTGATTCAGTAAGGGAGAGGTTAATATTCAATTTATAAAAGTATTCACCTGTTTTCTTCTATCTAGGCATCTCTAGTACATTCAAAATTATCCAGTTTATGAATAACTCATTTATAAGTTAAACTGCCTGGTTTGCATCCCTGCCTTTCCACTTACTGGGAGGATGGGGGTGATGATAGTACTTGCCTCATTGGGTTGCTGAGAGATTACATGGGTTCATTCCCATCCGGTTTTTTGAACGGTACAAGGTGAGCCCTTGAGAAATGATCATTACTGGCCCATGAAGGATACTTTGGAAACCCGGGACTGACATTACTGACATCAAACCATCATGAGCCAAGTTGGCTAAGGAAGTAAGTAGAAGGTAAACAAATAGATGGCATCAGCCACTGCTTAGTTCTCCAAAAACTCCTCACATATGTCAAAACAGACTGGTGGGTTGGATGGGCCCTGATTCTGACTCGGTGTGTGATATCCTACATCCATTACACTGGCCTCTTCTGCATGATCTTATATTTGAAAAAATTAAGTTCCATTTTTAAAGTGGACATTAAAAACATAAAAGTTGACATTTTATGTTTTTAATTACTGATGTAACTGTGTGAGAGAAAGCACTTAAAAAAAAGATTTATTTGAGAGCGAGAAAGAGAGCAAGACAGCGTGTGGGGAGGGGCAGAGGGAGAGGGAGAGAAGCAACTCCGTAAACCTGAGCCCTAGGCGGGGCTGAATCTCCTGGCCCTGAGATCCTGACCCGAGCCGAAATGGAGACCCCACACTTAAGCAGCTGAGCCACCCAGGTGCCCTGAGAAAACACTTTAAAAAAAATTTACTTATTTGAGTAAAAGAGAGCACGCACAAGGGCAGAGGGAGAAGCGGACTGCCCTACTGAGCAGAAAGCCCAATGCAGGGCTCCATCCCAGCATCTTGAGATGCTGATTTGCGCCAATGGCAGACGCCTAACAACTCAGCCAACCAGGTAGAAGCTCCTTTAGGTGGGGAACGTGATCCATTTCTCACTGAACCGCAGCAGGCCGTTTAGTGCACAGGTATTTTAAGTGTATTTCTACCAGCAACCTGGAACCAAAGAGCCCATCTGTGAAGTGGGAGTGGGGTGGGGAGGGGGGATGAGGCTCCGGGATCTGTTTTAACATATAGTGAAAGGTAGGTGTTCTCCACTGAAGCTTTTAGAGCAAGACTTGCTTTGAGGTTGTTGCTAGTTTCCCCTTCACCAGGAGGAGTTTGTCACTTTAAGGCAGATACAAGGAAGATAAAGTGGATGTGGAGAGGGCTGGGATGGAAACACAGGGTTGCTGTGCCTCTAGAGACAGTGGTTGAGCCTCCGGGCAACTGCAATCAAAAAACAGAGGTCTCGGATTCATTTTCAGCTCAAAGCAGGTTTGGCCCACGTAATATTCTCGCTGGAGGAGGGAGTGGGTGCCACTGAGTTGCAGGGCTTTGGCTGGAAGGAGGTGGAGAGGAATAATTACTCCCCATTGGCTGTTGCTGTTTGCACTTTGTTGGTTTATCTTCTTCCTCAACAGCCAAAAGTGCAGCACAGCCTCTGGATGGCAGCTGAAGGATCCGCCAGGCACTACAGGAAAGGCAGTGAGTTAGGCTGCCACTGCAGGGCTCTCTGTTTCGGGTCTTGTGGACGCAGGGCTCACATATTCCTTTCGTTGGATTCCCTATGCCCGGGGAGACAGCAGAATCTGGCTTCTCCTAAAGCACCTGTTGTCGCAGCATTTATTGGGAGGATGCCATGGCCAAGATCTTTCTTCCCTGAAATGTGTTCACTGAGGTGTGCTTTGTGTCTTTTGTTTTTTTGTTTGTTTGTTTGTTTTGGACAGGTTACATTGATCTAGCCTGGTAAAGATATCCGGAGACCATGACCAAGAAAAGCATTGCAGTGATTGGGGGAGGTGTGAGTGGGCTCTCCTCTATCAAGTGCTGCCTGGAAGAAGGCCTGGAGCCAGTCTGCTTTGAAAGAACTGATGACATTGGAGGGCTCTGGAGGTTCCAGGTAAGTCTCCTGGTTCTTCAGTACTTGGAACCCGCACTGAAACTAGGCATCCGCAGTGTTAGTTTGCAACCTCAGGAGCATCCCAGGTGTAATCTGAAACTGGTCCCCTTCATGGAGGGCAGAGAGAGACCCAAGAAAAAGGCGGGCGACTCCAGGGTGGCAGGTGGCAAGTTTAAATAAGTAAGGGAACTTACATATGAGGCGTGTCCTGGGCAGCAGCAAGACAAGTACATCTCCACACCTGCTATATGTTAACTGGATTCAATCAGTACCATGCACATGGTCTCAGCACCACATCACTAGCAAGGCCAGCAAGATGTACATGCCAAGAAGTCTCTGAGGGTCCAGCTCCTGGGTAACGTGTGGGCACAGCCTCTTGATGACTTCCCCCCAGTATGCCACCTCTCCTGACCAGCTTTTTTTTTTTTTTTTTAAGATTTTATTTATTTGACAGAGAGATAGCACAAGTAGGCAGAGCAGCAGGCAGAGGGAGAGGGAGAAGCAGACTCCCGCTGAGCAGGGAGCCTGATGCGGGGCTCGATCCCAGGACCCCGGGATCATGACCTGAGCCGAAGGCAGACGCTTAACGACTGAGCCACCCAGGCGCCCCTCTCCTGACCAGCTTTTACAATGTCACACAGCCCCCTCTTCTATGCTGTCCCCTGAGGAGTCAGCAAGGGGGTTCGCTATCATGGAGGTGGCCCATTTGCTGTCTTTCTGTCTGCATGGGAGTCAGGTACCACGGTAAAAGTGTAGGCACATGCAAAAGAAAACACAGATTAAGGTAATGATTTCCAAAACAATTTTTTTTTCCCACCAGGGAACCCAGGCTCCGAACCACTGATTGATTAAATTCCCTGTCTGGGGGGTTGGCTCACTCACGGTGTTCACTTATGTTCTCATGTGATTTAGTATAGGTGATACATAGGCAGACTCATCAGGTATGAACACGCAGCATTCTGTTTGGATAATGGCACAGGTTCCTCCTTCTGAGGCAAAAATAATGTCCAAAGCCATTCTCTTTTGGAGGACAGCTCTTCCCACTAGAGCTATTGCAGTATTCAGTAAGGACAAGGTTTGTTGGTTATCATTTAATGCTTGCTGGGTGAATTTCGTAAGGACTTCTATATGTACTATAACATCCACCGGGCCAATGGAGGAAACGAAGACAGCGGCTGTAGTCCGTGTCAGTGAAAACACAGCGTGTCCATCTAGCCTTGAGGTGAGGGAAATTGGCAAGTCTTGTTTCCACGGGTGTGGGGAACTCTCCCCTATGCCCAGGGAAAACTCAGGGTGCAGTGGTCCAACCACCCAGGTGGGAACCGTGGCCAAAATTTTGTTCCACACAACCAGTAGGCCCCTTTCCGGGCTACCCGATAAATACCTGGGTGGTGCAACCAGTTAGTACCAAACTGGTCACTCTCCTTTAATATGGCAGAGTGACTGACCACACAGTTCCAGTGACATCCCTCCTGTATTCCCAGTAGAGTTGTGTTGGTTCTGTTTCGAATGACTTTTCTCTCCTCCCAACGTAGGGGTGCCTGGGTGTTCAAATATCCATAAACCCATCCCAAATCTGGCTCGACGGTGGTATTTCTAGGACCCTTCCAGTGAGCAGGTTAATGGGCTGCCTGTGTAGTCTGACAGACAGGAAAAGAAGACCCATGCCCAGTGTTATTGGTACTGTGTGCCCCAGGCCAGGTTTCTGGATCAGTGTTGGTAAGATCAGATGAACCAAGAATGCTAGTCCTAATTTGTTCTTCCTTAATGTACGGCTTTAGGGCCTCTCAGTGTTTTTCTTGGAGGGGTGATTCTCACCATGGCAATCCTGAGGAGCTAGAGACGGGCAGCTTCCCACATAGCCATCAGTTGGATTGATTTCTTTGTTGGACATAGGGGTGAGCCCACCATAGAAAGGAATTTCTGTCAGGTGCCCATCGTGTACCTGGACACCAAAGGAGCAGCAGAGTCTCAGGTCAAACAGATATTTAGTAGGAACTTGTATGGGGAGATGTTCCTCTGTTACAAGAATGACAAGGCCTGATCTTTAGACATTAGGGTGGTTGCAGTTTTAGGAATTGGACCAGGTCACGTATACCGTCCAGGTTGCCCAGGCGAGGCAGCACTGTCAGGTGTGAGATGGACTGGGGTGGGATATGCCTGACCAGGACCCCCATCCTCTCCCCCTCTCTCAATGGTACATATTCCATTGCAGGTATAGTATGTTTCAACAAGTCTAGCTTGTAGCAGGACAATGGGATCCCAGTGCGAAGTAACTCTCCCATCCCAGCAGAATTTACCATTGCAAATCCCAGTAGATAATGCCCTTCTCAGGGTCCTGTGTTCTCAACAGTACAGCATGCTCATCTTGGTGAGAGCTGGGGCAATGGCTGGGTTCCACAACTTCCACACCTTTACAGTATCGAGGGCCTTAGGAGGAGTCCCCAGTCTGGCATATGGGGTAATTAGGACTTATTGGTTGATCATGCAAATGTGTTAAAGTCTGGCACAGTACTTTTGTCTACTTGGCCAAAATGGTTTCACCTGTTAGTAATTTCATCTCCTTTCATTTCCTTTCTACCAACCCTGCTGCTCGGGGGCTCTAGGGGAGCTGGAGCCTCCATTCACTATCATGACTGTTGCCCAGTCTTGCACATCATGACCTTTGAAATGGGACCACCCCGTCATGTCTACTGATGAGGGTATCCATACATGGTACTCAGCTTCTATAACCCCCTAATGGTGGCAGCCTGGTTTGCACATTCACAGAGAAAGCTTGGGTTAAGCCAGGTGCTGTGTCCACACAAACCATGGTATACGTATAACCTTCACTCGGGGAGACTGAGGCAATAGAATCAATTTGCCAATCCCTCCCTGGTTGAGAACACCAGATTCCTTTGGTAGTCGCCTTTGGCATCGGTTATAACACACAGGACATGCTGTTACTGAGTTAACTTGAGTCCCTATAGTTCAAGGGTGACACGAGCTAAGGTATCACCTTCCTGATTGCCGGGGGATGTCAGTGCTTTATGAGCAGGGATCTAGAAAACAGTGAGTTCTACTTCAGGCTCTTATAGGGGAACCCAAATGTCTTTCCACATATCCTGATACTCACAAGGGCTCATTCACGATCATGCACCCCTTGGCTTCCCAATGACCAAGCCATAGGTTTCATCCCGTTAGAACAGCCCAATTGTCAATGCAAAGGGTTAACAAAGGAGTAACAGCCAGAACTCATGAATCACCAGCCAAGCTGTTCTGAGTTCAGCCCACTGGTTACTGTACTCTGTTCCTGTTTCCTGCCCAGATGGGGTAATTTTTGGGCAAAATAGTGACACAGCACACTCCTAGTCCTCTTGAAGGGATTGCCCTGACTAGACCCAGGTGTATACTGGGCGTCAGCTAGAATTTCCCCACTCCCTCCCTACAGGCTACAGGGACACAGCAGGTATAGGGGCAGGGGCATCTGGAGGATCTACATCCTCCACAGGTCCTAGCAGCACCTGCATTTCTAGTAGACTTGTGGACCGGGTGCACCTCTGCTGCAAATAGGCATGTCACTTAATCACCGTGGAAATTTGAGCTATGGTAGAGGTGGGTAAATGGAACGTATTCTCATCCCATCCCTTGATGGGCAGGGAAGTTCTTACCACAGTGCTCTGTTCCTTACTGAGAGGCTTAATCTGGAAGGGTGCTCTATGCGGGTGAGGCAGGTTTTTGCTCTCTTGCCAGAGCTGAGACCAAAATCCTAGGAGTACTCTCTCCTTGTCTTATTTCAGGTACTGCTGCCCAGCCCATATATTCAGAGTCACAGACCCATCTAATTCAAATGGTAGTCCTGCTTGGGAGATGCCCAGAACTCTAACCTGCTTTACTAGTATTTTGGCCTTTTCAGAGGCAGCTTGCTGCTCTGATCCCCAGTCCTACATGTGCCCTTTCTTTACCAGGTGGTATAAGAAATGGGGACACTGTGCCAGGTGGGAAATAAGAGTCCTCCTAAGTCCCTAAATCCTTGCAAAGCCTGCATTTCATTCACATTCTTAGGGATTGGGTAGCCTTGCACCTTATCAACCACAGCTTCTGGGACAACACAAGTCTCATCTGACCAGACAGCTCCCTTGACCCTGAGTTTTTTGTGGGTTCACTGCCCATCCTCTCTCTCACACAGGCTCCAGCAAAGCCTCCGGGTTTGCCTCCAGCAGAGGCAAATCTTCCCATGTTAACATATCATCAATGTAATGGACCCATTTTAGTGATGTGGGCAAGGAAAACAGGGCAGGTCTCAGGCTACCATCCCATGAAATATTTTGGGGCTGTGCATGGCGCCTTAGGGAATCACTTGAAAGACCCAGGTGCCTCTCCCTTGTCAATGCAAACTGGTCTTGTGACTCAGTGGTCAGGGATATACTGAAAAAAGGCATTTGCTAAGTCCAGCACAGCACAGCACACTCCTGGACTCTGGCCAAGGTATCTAAGATGGTGGCAATGTTGGGCACAGCTGCATGGATTGGGAAGAGACTACCTTGTTCAGTTCTCGGTAGTGTGCTGTCATCCACCATGAGGGATCTGACGTTTTTACTGGACATTCAGTGCAGTTTTGGACTGCTTATCTTTATGCCCCCCCAAGCAATTTATATTGACAGTTACCACTGTACAGGGATGACAGGCTTACTGATTCCCAGTTAATGTTTGCCCTCAGTACTGATTTGGTTACCCAGAGGTGGAATTCACCAATGGAGATTTGCCCAAGGGCAGGGGAAGGGGTGAGGAGCCTCCAATTGCCTGAGTGCAGTCAACCGGTGGTCATGTCCTCTTGATGACCTCCTCCAGCAATGAGACATTTTATCTTGTGTCAGGAAATATGATGGGCTTAACAGTGATTAAACTTGCTAGAATCCAGCATGCTGCCCTCTTCTCAGCAGCCGTCACCTCAGGTTCTATTCAGGTTCTTCCTCACGCTCTCCTCCCCCCACCACAGGCTAGGAGCAAAATAGGACACAGGTATCACTTGTTTGTACTTTACTGATGTCTGTGGAAATAAAAATGGCACAGAGATCATTTTCACTTAATGAGTTTTGTGGCTATCTGAAAGAGGGTAAACAATCTTGGTGGGGGGGCACAGTGAGGGTGGAGTGTAACAAGATAACAAACTTAAGAAAATGTAATGTGGTTAGGAAATTTAAAGTGGTTGCTCCCGGTCTGCATTAATGAGTACGTGATCTAGAACACTTGCTTACAACTCCTTCCAGGGATCCCCTTTTCAGTCCTCTCTGACCTTACCGTCTTGTCTTTCCTTTTTCCTCCCACCCTCCCTCCCTTCTCTCTTTTCTTCCTTTCTTTTTCTTTCTCTTTTCTTTTCTTTCCTTTTCTTTACTTTATTTTTCTCTCTTTCTCTTTCCTTTCTTTTTTCTTTCTTTCTTTCTTCTCTTTGAATTCCAGTTCAATTTAAATAATTCTCTAATAATCCTAGTCCTCAAATAGAATATAAATTCTGGCGCTTTTCTTTCTTTTCAACTTTTCTTTCACTTGAAAAATCAAATTTAGTTCAAAGGCCTGTCTTCAGAAGAGGGCAGAGGGCACCTGCAACTGGTATTTCTTACCCTTGCATTGTATTCAGTTTTTTAAATTGAGTTATTAATATGTACATCCAGCCCTGCAACTTGTCACTAAGTTTAGTTATCATCTACTTAAAAGATAATTAAGCTACTTACATGCCAAAGAATATCAACCTCCTTTACTCATCTTCAGAGAGGCAGGCATTCACTGGGTTTGCTTTTAAACTCACTTCCTAAACCAGTGAATGGTATTAAGGTGTCCAGGTGTGTCTCATATTTCCTACACACAAACACAGTGTTGATCGGTCACTTACAAATGGCTTCATAGTAGGGCACCTGGATGGTTCAATTGGTCGAGCGTCTGACTCTTGATTTCAGCTCAGGTCATGTTCTCAGGGTCGTGAGATGGAGCCCCACCTTGGGCTCTGTGCTCAGCATGGAGTCGGCTTGAGATTCTCTCTCCCTCTCCCTCTGCCCCTCCCACTCAGGCACTCACTCTTTCTCTAAAATACATACATACGTACATACACACATGGCTTCATAGCATTCCTTAGTTGAAAAACACTGCAGTCCTTTTGCGCCTTGGCTCTGTCTTGGGGAACTAACTCTTATTTGACAATAGTTCTTACTCAGACCTAGAGTGACTATCCTCTGGTGGAACCCCCATGCCTCAGTCTTGGGCATGAACTGAAAAGGCTGTTAATTAGTGTTCGGTAATTAAGAGAAAATTATGCTTTTGAATCCAGCCACAACATAGTATATAAGTTTTTTGTTTTTTTAAAGATTTTATTTATTTATTTGAGAGAGAGAGAGAGACAGCGAGAGAGGGAACACAGGCACAGGGAGTAGGAGAGGGAGAAACAGGCTTCCCGCGGAGCAGGGAGCCCGATGCGGGGCGCGATCCTAGGACCCTGGGATCATGACCTGAGCCGAAGGCAGACGCTTAACGACTGAGCCACCCAGGCGCCCCCATAGTATGTAAGTTAAGCGCACAGCCTGTGTTCAAATCCTAGGTCTGTACCTACTAGCAGTGTGACCTTGAGGAGAATCATTAGACCTCTGTGTACCTCTGTTTTCTTATCTTTGAGAAGGAGATAATAGTAGCACCCATTTCATGGAGTTATTGTGGGGGTAAGTGAATGGATAATTATGTCAACAGTAATAACAGTGCCAGGTGTACAGTAAGTGCCAGATGTCATCGTTATTGTTATTCAGTAGGCCTGGAGTGGGGCCCATGCATCTGGTTGGTGTCTTTGGTAAGCGTCCTACCCAGGTTTACCAGTTACTTATCAGGCAATGCAATCAGGTCAGGTCCCCATTCTACCTGATTATCAGGTTTCTGGCATTTACCTGCAAAGTGGTTTAGACTTGTTCTCTGTTAAAGACTTAACCTGGGATTTTTCCTGAGTATCCACCTGGCAAAATTTCAGCACCATATGAACTGCTTCCTTGAAAATCAAGAAGCTATATTTTGTCATAACTCTCTGACTTCTGTTAAGACCACCTACATCTGTGTCCATTATATTGCATATCATATGGAATACATTTTACACACACATGTATATACATACATACACATGTGCACACCCACACCATTATATTTCTAGAGCCAAGTGTGATGTCTGGCACATGTTAGGTGCCAAATATATTTATGTCTTATAAATAAATCCTTGAGAAGCAATTCAGGGGCTGCTTAAAATGCTTGTGGAAACAAGGACCTTCATTCTCACACATTCCACAGTTACGCAGTTGTGGATCCTGAGGTATTGTAAACATTCATTAATTTTGGATTAAATATGTTTTACATGCCGATGCTGTTTTCCTCAAGAATTTCCTCTGAGACCTGCTTCCCTACCACCCCCTGGTTGGTTTGTTATTTGGAGTCCTGCTCTCCCCCACTTCTCTAACTCTTCAGTAATTCACTGGGGGTTTCATACATGGGATCATCCCAAGCACTTTGGAATTCCACCATTGCTGCCAGGTGTCCCATAAGACAATGGGGACTCAGGGCTGCCCTTTTCTTTTTCTTGTGACAGGTCCTAGGGATCCAGTATACATCCATATTTTTATTCTCAGGTACCATCACTTGCATTTTCCTATCTCTCTTCCTCTTTCTCTGTTCCACCTGCCAAACAGGAGAATATGATTTACTCTACCCCTTGCCTCCTTCTTATTATTGTTGAATACTTTCCAGTAGTAATTATTTATAAGTTCTCAAGACATAATTTCAATCAATTCTTAGTCTCCTCATTAACATTAGTTCAGACTGATGGTGGAAAGTAGGTGCTAACGTATCATTTTGATTTTTCATACTTTAACATTACTTTATGAGTGAAATAGCTTTAAAATGATAAACCCCTTATGAATGCTGAGGATTTAATGAGTATTTAATGCTGGAAATTTTTTTAAGATTCTTTAGTCAATCTGAATTTTTAAAATCCTTAAAGCATACCAAAGCAGTGCTTCTCAGACTTTAATGTGCATATGAATCACTGGTGATTTGTGCCAAAATGTACGTTCTGATTGATTAATCTGGAGTGCTGCCAAGATTCTGCATTTCTGATAAACCCCTATGTTACGTCGATGCTGATGACCTGAGAACTACATTTCCAGTAGCAAAGCTCTAAAGAGTATATGTAGGGGCCCCTTGCTGGCTCAGTCGGTAGAGCGTGCGACTCTTAACCTCAGGGTTGTACGTTGGAGCCCCACGTCGGGTGTAGAGATTACTTAAAAATAAAATCTTTAAGGGGTGCCTTGGTGGCTCAGTCGGTTAAGTGACTGCCTTCGGCTCAGGTCATGATCCTGGAGTCCCAGGATCGAGTCCCGCATCAGGCTCCCTGCTTAGCAAGGAGCCTGCTTCTCCGTCTAACCCTCTCCCGTTTCATGTACTATCTCTCTCTCTCTCATTCTCACTCTCTCAAAATAAATAAATAAATCTTTAAAAAAAAAATAAAATAAAATCTTTAAAAAAAAGAGTATATATAATATAAAAAAGTAATATAAAAAAGATACCAAGTGGATACAATATGCTATAAAATTAAAACAAAATAAAATATAAATTAAGTAATAAACACCCTTAGATGAATAGGTTTTTAACTCTCTCCCCTCCAAAAAAATAAAAGACGAATGAATGCAAAAACACTTAGAAGAGGGTAGACAGCAGTGGTTCTCAGCACTGACGGTACTTTTAAAGAATCATCTGGGGAACTTTAACAAATACTGATGTCAGGCCATTTAGAAGTTCTGGTGTTATTGGCCTGTGATGCCAATAAAACTCTCCACCACTTATTTCTAATGTGCAGCCGGTGTGGAGACCTTGGCCCTATAGTTTTTAACCCCAGCTTTCCAGTTGATAAATGAGGATGACGTGGCATCTTTAAAACAAAATCAGGAACAGTATATTGAACTTTGGACTTTGTTAGACGATGTTGAAATAAAGGTAAACTCCTGCCGCTGTCTTCAAGCATTTTGCAATTTAGCTAAGAATGTGTGGAGAAAAGACTTTTGAGGTTGATGGGATGAACTCTGGTGCCCTGAGCTTTCTGGGGCCAGCACACTACCTCTTACCAGCAGATCTCACCTTGTCTGCATATTAGACAAGGAGCAATTAAAACAGGGTCTCTGGGAGTAGGGACCAGGCCTTAGTGTTTTTTAGAGTTCCCCAGATTATTCCAATGTGCAGACAAGTTTGAGAACAGTCCTAAGAGAGCTTCTGTCCCATGGAATTCTGAGTTTCTCAAAGGAACAGAAGAGCAACACTGCCCCATTCTCTTTTCTTGTATGAACTTCCTGTTCACATGTGTGAGTCATGTGCTTAGGCAGGAAATACAATCAAGGTACATTTGTAGAGGGCAGATGTATTAATTATGGTAGGAAAATTTAAAACCCCAGCGCAACAGCTTCTTTTTCCACTCACTGATCCAATATTGCTCTGTTCCCACTCTCTTTTATAAAAAGCAGTGGTTTAACACCGTGGTAAACCCTACCTGGGGTCCAGTCAGGAGTCTGGAATAGCTTGATGTCTTTGTTTTTAAGATTTTATTTATTTATTCATGAGAGACAGAAAGACAGAGAGGCAGAGGGAGAAGCAGGCTCCCCACGGAGCAGGGAGCCCAATGCAGGGCTTGATCCCAGGACCCTGGGATCACGATCTGAGCTGGAGGCAGAAGCTGAACCGACTGAGCCACCCAGGTGCCCCTTGATGGTTTTTGTGGACATAAGAAAACACTTTGCTGTGTTAGTGACATGAAAAAGAATATAAATATATGAGTTTTGTCACAGGGGTAGGATCTGTGATGCATTTAGCTCTGTGAGCCCGACTGACCTGCCCTAGAAAGCATGGTTCTACTCCTTATACTAAACTTAGAATTAGTATTTTTGTATTCTTTGGGCAAATACCTCGTAGTGCAATTGCTGGGTCATAGGGTAGTTCTATTTTTAACCTTTTGGGGAACCTCCATACTACTTTCCCCAAATAGCCAAAGCAACCTTGAAAATGAAAAGCAAAGCTGGAGGCATCACAATTCCAGATATCAAGGTATATTACAAAGCTGTAGTAATCAAAACAGTGTGGTCCTGGCACAACAAATAGACACAGAGATCAATAGAACAGAACAGAAAACCCAGAAAGGGACCCACAACTATATGGGCAATTAATCTTCGACAAAGCAGGAAAGGATATCCAATGGAAAAAAGTCTCGTCAACAACTGGTGTTGGGAAAACTGGACAGCAACATGTAAAAGAATGAAACTGGACCAGTTTCTTACAGTACACCTAAAAATAAATTAAAAATTGAATAAAGACCTAAACGTGAGACATGAAACCATAAAAATCCCAGAGGAGAACACAGGCAGCAACCTCTTTGACATAGGCCATAGCAATTTCTTTCTAGATACATCTCCTAAGGCAAAGGAAACAAGAGCAAAAATAGACTATGGGGACTTCATCAAAATAAAAAGCTTCTGCACAGCAAAGGAAACAATCAATAAAACTAAAAGGCAGCCTATGGAATGGGAGAAGATATTTGCAAATGATATATCTGATAAAGGGTTAGTATCCCAAACCTATAAAGAACTTATCAAACTCAACACCCAAAAAACAAATAATCCAATGAAAAAGTGGGCTGAAGACATGAATAGACATTTTTCCAAAGAAGACCTATAGCTGGCCAACAGACACATGAAAAGATGCTCAACATCACTGATCATCAGGGAAATACAAATCAAAACTGTAATGAGGTATCACCTCACACCTGTCAGAATGGCTAAAACCAACAACACAAGAAATAACAGTTATTAGCCAGGATGTGGACAAAGGGGAACCCTCTTGCACTGTTGGGGGGAATGCAGTCTGGTACAGCCACTATTCCTTTTCTTGTCTTATTACATCAACTAGGATTTCTAGTACAGTGTTGAACAGGAATGGTGAGAGAGGACATCTTTGCCTTGTTCCCAATTTTAAGGGGGAAACTGTCCATTTTCTCACATTAAGTTATGATGTTAGCTGTGGGTATTTTGTAGATTTTTTTTTTAAATCAAACTGAAGAATTTTTTTTCTATTCTTAGTTTGCTGAAGCTTTTTCTTTTTTAAATCATGAAGGGGTGTTGTATAAACAACATTTGAACAAAAACAAAAGAAAAATACTACCTCATTAATAAATCAATTTGTTTTTCCTATTTTCAAGTTCTATTGGCTTAAAATAAATAAAATATATCAGAACCATCTGACAGGGGAGAGGTTATACAATGCACAATTATGTAAACATGGGTAAATATAGGTAGTATACTATTGCCCCATGCTGACGTAATTTTATATATTTGATGGTGAGAATGTGAATTTGATTTTGTAACATTAATTTTTTTTTTTACCAAAAGGTATATTATAGGTCATTTTCAATGTTCCTACATAGACTTGAAAATTACAGTTTATGTGTCTCCAAACTCATTCTCCATAATTCAGTCATTAATTCATTTCAAAGCACTTATTGAACATCCACTCTATATCAGGCACTGTGTTGATGATAGAGACACAAAGAAGAATAAGATATACATCCTGTTCTCAGGTACCTCACGGTCATAGAAACATATACAGGATAATACAGTGTTAAGTTTAAGTTGCCTTTGAGAGCTTGGATATGAATGGGACATCTAACTCTGTGGGGAAAACAGAAAAGTCTTCTTCAAAGAAGTGCCATTTGATGTGACTCTTGAATGATAGGAAATTTCCAAATGGAGAAGCAGTAATATGTACTTTTAAAGTTGTGAAAGGGCCGCCCACTTGCACCCACTTCAGATACCAGTCACAAATCCGGGTTATTACTGATACAACTGACCAACTGCCTATAAATCAGAGGTTCCCATGACCCCCTCTTTGGGTTTGATTAATTTGCTATAGTGGCTCACAGAACTCAGGAAACCCATTTACTCACTAGATTACCGGTTTATTATAAAAGGATATAACTTATAACAGCCAAATGGAAGAAATGCATAGGACAAGGTATGGGGACAAGACACAGAGCTTCTGTGCTCTTTCTGAGTGCTCTAACTAACTCTCCCCATATTTCCTCAGCTTCAGCAGTCTGGAAGCTCCCCAAACCCCATCCTTGTGCGTTTTTATGGAAGCTTCATTATGTAGGCATGGTTGATGAAATTATTAAATCATGGCCATTGCAATTTATTCAACTTCCAGCCTCTCTCCCCTCCCCAAAGGTCGGGGGTGGGGGTGGGGGTGGGACTGAAAGTTCCAGCCCTCTAATCACTTCGTTGACTCCTCTTTTTTTTTTTTTTTAATTGAGAGAGAGAGGGAGAGCATGTGTGGTGGTGGTGGTGGGGTGGGGAGAGGCAGAAGGAGAGGGAGAGAAGAATCTCAAGCAGACTCTCTGCTCAGCAGGGGTGTCCAACATGGGGCTCAGTCTCACAACCCTGAGATCACTACCTGAGCCAAAATCAAGAGTGGAATGCTTAACTGACTGAGCCACCCAGGCTCCCCTTAGTTGGCTCCTTTGGCAATCAGCCCCTATCCTTAAGTGGTTTCCCAAAGTCCCTTCATTAACACAACAAAAGACATCTTTATCATTCTTAACACTTAGGAAATTCCCAGGGATGGGGAGCTATGAGTCAGGAACTGTAGGCAAGTCCACATATATATGCAAAATATATACAAAGACCAAATACATACGAGAGACAATTTTTTGGTCGTCTGAATGACCAAACATGTATTTCTTATAAGTCACAGTATCACAGGCACTTAGCTTATTTCTTTTCTATAAATAACGCTATCATTAACATCATTTAATGTAACTTTGTCTACTACGCTGAATATTTCTTAAAGAGCTAAGTAAGTTTCAAGGATTTTCATATACTTGCCACATTGCTCTCCAGAAAACATTCTACTAACTTCACTCTCTCCAGCATAAGTTCCCATTTCATAAGTTTCTGTTTGTGCTAACACCGAGTAATAGTCTTTTAAATGAGTAAAAAATATTGTATGGTGAGTACCATAACATCATAAAATTAAAAAAATAAAAAATAAATGAGTAAAAAATGAGGTCATAGGGGAACATATGCGGGACAGAATAGAAGTTAGTACAATGTTTCCTGGAGCGCAGTCTTGCCAGAGTACAACAACCCTTGAAACTCATCTAGGCTTTGAAATATATAAAATATTTATAAGACTATTATTCAGATGAGCAGTTCTCACTTGGGAGTCTCATGTCGTTGCAATTAGGTGACAACTGAAACTGTATATCTGCTGTGGTCTCTTTGTTCACATGTTTAGAACTTCAGCTGGGATAAACCAAATTTCTGGGGGCTGGCTACACATCTCTGTATCCCAGACATTCTCTTCACATGTCTGACTTGGGCTTACTCACAGAATGGTGACTTAAGGTAGTTGGACTTCTTACATATCTGCTGACTTCCACCAGATCAAGCTTTCTAAGAGACAGAGGGCAGAAACTGCAAGACTACTTAGGACTGACTTGGAAGTTACCCAGGTATCATGCCAACTGCCTGCTGTTGGTCTAAAGCAAGTCACAAAGACAACTCAGATTCAAAGGGAAGAGACTACACAAGGGCACAAATACTGGGAGACGTGGAGGGGTGTGTGTGTCTATATAACTTTTTTTAATTGGCATTTCTTTCAGAAAACTTTTTCAAATGTTTACTGACTGTTAATAAACCATGTAGTTAATTCTCAAGTTGCTATGAATGCTTCTTATTTAATGCAGGAAAATCCTGAAGAAGGAAGGGCCAGTATTTACAAATCAGTGATCATCAACACATCTAAGGAGATGATGTGCTTCAGTGACTATCCCATCCCAGATCATTATCCTAACTTCATGCCCAACTCCCAGGTCCTCAAGTATTTCCGGATGTATGCCAAAGAATTTGATCTTCTAAAGTATATTCGCTTTAAGGTAGGGAATTTTCTGGGTGTCTCTGTGTTTGAAGTTGTTTGTAAAATAAATGAAGAATGTGGCTTAATTTACCCGTGCCTATGTGTAAAGACTGGCTTAATATGCCCATGTATCTATCCTATCCAGAAAAAGACCATTCTTTTGTCTTCTCTGTGCCTGTCTCTGTCCATGGAAAGGTCCTTTTTCTATATATTTTGGCTGCAGATCCTAGAAGCCACCTGCCAGAATGTTTTCATTCCTTCACTTTATGCTATTTGATTGCAATAAAACAAATGAGGGCAAGTGTTTTCCTGGTTACGGAGGGGAACTGACGGGTATGGAAACTTCTGGGTCCACCACAGCTTATCTGCTGCTGCTTAGCCCTTTTATACTTTCTGAAGTACTTGCCAGTGCATTTTTTTTAATTTAAATTCAATCAGCCAACATATCCTTAGTCTCAGGTGTAGTGTTCAACAATTTATCCGTTGCGTGTAACACCCATTGCTCATCAGATCACACCAATGCATTATTTTTATGTGATCACAAACAACCTAGTGAAGCAGTTATTGGGAAGTTATTGAGGAAGCCAAGAAATTAACTCTGGTGTAGAGGGAAGAACACTAATTGGGGAACAAAAACTTGAGTTCTACTCTTTGCTCTACCACTAATCAACTTGTGGCTTCAGACAAGTAAGTTTCTCAACTTTGACGTCTCTTGTTCTCTTGTTTGTAAAAATTTTCTTGTTGGTAAAACAGGCTGATTATATCAGATCAGTTCAATGGTTCCTTCCTGTTGTTAAGTCTTCCTTGATTTTTCTATCATCCTTTTTTTCAAAGATTTTATTTTATTTATTCATGAGAGACAGAGAGAGAGGGAGAAGCAGGCTCCCCATGGAACAGGGAGCCCGATGCAGGACTTGTTCCCAGGACCCCAGGATCACAACCTGAGCCAAAGGCAGACGCTTAACCGACTGAGCCACCTAGGAGCCCGATTTTTCTATCATCTTTAACCATGGCCATAGAAGAACACATATTTCTGACAGCTGGCAAAAAGCCTAAATATTCTACATTCCTTTTTCCCCTTGTGATGAGAACTATTCGGATCTACTCTCTTAACAACTTCCAAATATGCCATACAGCAGTATTGTCAATAGTCGTCACGTTGTACATTATTATATCCGCAGTGCTTATTTATCTTATAACTGGAATTTTGTACCTCTTGACCATCTGCATCCAATTCCCCACTCCCACCTCCCTTCTGCCTTCTGATCGTTCTGCTAAATCATCACTTTCTCTATTTAACAAGGATAATAAACTGGTAATATCCAGTGACAACTTCCAAAGTAAGTCTTTTATAGTTCAGTGACTTCCCTTGTTGTTAAACACATTTAACAAGTTTGTTGCCATACTAATCGGTGGAGACACAAAGACCGAAAGAAGCCAATGATTTCATAGCCTAGTTAAGAAGATATAAGAATGAAGAAAAAAATTTCTATAAATTTAATGAAAGTAAAGAGTTACAGGGTAATAAATGCCTTAGAGATTTATATTGTTAGCTCAGAGGAAGGGTGCGTAACCCATCAGGGCATGAGACAATAGGCACCAGGGAAGTTTTTTTAGAGGAGATAATATGTAAGCTAAATGTTGAAAGGTAAGTAGGAATCTGCCAAATGAAGAAATAAAAGATGACCCATGCAGAGGCACAAGCCTGTGTTAGAGCAAGAAGCTTAAAGAGAAGAACTCTAAATAGTGCAGGATGGCTAGGTTCTACCGATACAGTATCTCTAGGAGTCCACCAAGACATTGTGGTCCGAGACCCTAGAACCACATAGGAATACACTCTTAATGTTTCCTTAGGCTGGATAGAAAAACCCATTTTTTTAAACCTAAAAATTATACCACTGACTATCCCATCTTGCAGCGTCTTTCTTTATAATCACTTGTAAAATTGGCAGTTATGGGAGCCAAAGAGAGGATCATTGACTCAGTCACGAGTTTAAGCCTAGACAGTGAGAACAGGACTTGGGATAAAAAGATACCAGAGGGTCCCAGGATGTCTGGGGGTCAGGAGAGTAGTAGGCATTTAGTGCATGGAGTGCCTTAGAAGCACAGGAGAAACCTACGTTCTGTTCACGCGTCTCATGACATCTTAGGGCATGGTCTAAGAGAACGAGTAATTTGCACTTTTCTAGAAGCAGAGGAGAGTGCACCATTAACCTGCCAACTATTTTATTTAGCCTGTCTCATGGGAGTTTTCTCACTCTGACCACAGCCCCGGACAAAGAAGTTCTTATGTGTGGAATATGAAAATCAAATATCGCTGCATGAGCTCTATTATGTGATATTAGCCCTTTGTGTAACACTCTGCAAGGAGAGTCATGTCAGGGAAGATGTCCACTGTATTGGCTGTGGTTAGTCTCCTGGAGCTATCACTTTTCTTTTCAGACCACTGTGTGCAGTGTGAAGAAGCGGCCTGATTTCTCCACTTCAGGCCAATGGGAGGTATTCACAGAATCTGAAGGGGAAAAGGAGGTAAATGTCTTTGATGGAGTCATGGTTTGCACTGGCCATCACACCAATGCTCACTTACCCTTGGAAAGCTTTCCTGGTGAGTAGCCTACAAGGAAGGAAACCCTTGAGCCATGCCTGTGAGCTGATCTCTGAGGAAATGGGAGGATTGTGGCCTGAGTGATTCCTACCTAAGGATGAGAAGAAGTTTATCCTAATTCTGCATGTTTCCCTGAAAGATGTTGGGGCAACTTTGATTACTGCCATTTGGGAGGTAACAATAACATTAATTTTGAAGACTAGAGAAGAATTAGAGGGCTCTTTCTTTGGTTTCCCAACAACCTTAGTTTTTCTAAGGAGCAAAAGAAAGAACATGGAGTTGATCCGTATTAGGTTGAATAAAGACTTTTTCAGCAATCAAGGAAACAAACAAATACTGAGTTTCTAAGGAAGAAATGAAAACTTAAGGAATTCAATTATAGATTTTGACCTGGATTTTCATTTTGAAAAAAACAACACAAAAAAAGCACTCTAGTATACTCTAAAGTATATGAAACCATATGTACTCCAATTGAAAGGGGAGTAGGTATTTAAATATGAAAAGACAAAAGAGAAAGGAGGTTTTCTGCAGCAGTTTGGATTTGGGAGTCTACAAGTCTAAAATACAAGCAGATCCTGAGTTAAGCAGACTGTCTGTGGTAAGGAAGTCACAAGGTCTGCTCTGAGACTGTGAGAAAAGAAAATAGGCAAAAATATTCAGAAAGGCAAGCATGCAGCTGAGTAAAGGGAGAACAGATGGAGGTATGTGCTTAAACTCTACCCACTGCCAGCAAAGTGAATGCTTTGGCAAATGATAGCAGATAAGCCTCATCCGATAATTCTTTTCCCTTCTCTTGCAGGAATTGAGAAGTTCAAAGGACAGTACTTCCATAGCCGAGACTATAAGAATCCAGATATTTTCACTGGAAAGAGAGTCATTATAATTGGCATTGGAAATTCTGGAGGGGATCTGGCTGTGGAAATTTCCCACACAGCCAAGCAGGTTTGAATCAGTAAATTATTTACTTTGCTTCATCAAGGAAGCAGTATGTAGACCCAACATGGAGTATGAATGCCTCTGCACATAGCCCATCCATGCCAATGGCAAACACAGGGCTTGGCTCCGTTGCTTCCGTTGGCAACATTATGACGATGATATGATGGAGCCAGTGTTCCCTGTTAGATTCCCATCATTCCTGTTGACCTCACACTAAAGAATCCCAATTATCTCAATCAGCTCTCTCTTCTCAGTATGCCTCTGACTTTGAAGACCAAGCAGTTGCCCAGGGAGCTTGGTCAAATGCAGCATTCAGAGTATTGGTCTTGTTTAGGCTAGCGGAAGTGCCACACTCTCATATGAAGGAAAGCACACTGGTTCAGCGGAAGGCTTTGCACTCAGAGGATGGTGGGGAATTTTCCTCTTCACTCCCCAAATGGAAAATAGAAACAGTCTAATCTTTCCAAAGACAACATGGATATTGGTATGAAAAGCATCCATGCTGTAGCATGTGTAGGGAGTTCACCCCAGCCTTGGCATACAGTTAGGTATCAGAATGACATTCACTCTAAAGCAATTTCTGTGTCCTAGAGTTTTTTGTTTTGTTTTGTTTTTTGGGTTCCAGATTTGCACTCCAGTGTTAAAAAAAAAAAAAAAAAAAAGACCTGAGCTGTTTTGTTTTTTGTAGCATGGATTTTGAGCTGGAAAAAAACAGTCTTCATTATAAACTCCTAGAAAAAGACATGTCATTTTATATCTTGTTATTCATGCCTGTATTGAATAAATTTATTGGCAATAGGTAAGTTTCTGGTCATTTTCCAGTAACTTAAATTAAGCTGTGTTTATCCACAAATATGTTTAAAATCTTTTTAAAATAGAAGTTTAATGCCACGACTTTGTTAAGTGACCTTTACCCAGAAAATCCATTCAGTAACACTTCTCAGTATTATCCCCATCTATTGCCACAAAAGTAATTTCATATGTTGCCCTATAAATTAGTTCAACAAGCTTGATCAGGAAATAGGTATATAAACAAAAAAGGGTAAAAGTATGTGTTATGATGAAAGAGTGTGTAAGGTATATGATGGGGACCCAAAGCCTGAGTCTTCTTTAATATCACTGGCTTATCACATGGTCAGTTATAAGGGAGCTGGGCCTTCCATACACTGAGGAACTGCAGATTGCCAAAGGAAACATCCAGAGTAGATGGAGATAAGGTGGCTGTGTCTGAGAAGGCCTGGGGACAACACACTGTACAACCATGTCTGCACGGCAGGGCTGACACCAGCACACCCATTCTGTGAAGAGAAAAAATCCATTTCTTATAAAACAACGTTACTTACATTTTTTTCATATAAATCCAGACTTGTAAATACGGTGTTTGCTTAAAACAAAGTATACATGGAAAACTGAAATGAGAAGTATGACGAAAGCCATTAAGCATTTATTGAATGTTTACTATATCCCCCACCCTTTGCAGGTGGTTCACTATTCTCACAACAGCCTTGGGATGTATTATTTTCACTACTTTATACATAGGGAATCTGTTAATTGAGACTCTGAGTGTTTACTCACATACTTATATAACAAAAGTGATACAGACTGCACACAAAGCTGTGTGATTCCTTAGACCGTGCATGCTCTTTCAACTGTGCTTAATCATCAGAGTGTGTAAGGTTACCGTCAGTGAGAATGTATGAGTGAAGTACATAATTATCCCTCTGTAGCCTGGTCACCTTTTTATATGAGAGTTTATAGACAAAAGACCATAGAGCAGGTACTTATGTACCTTACAATTCTGCGAACTATCCCCAGAAGTTTTGTAGAGAAAGTGATACATTCACCAGGTAATTGAATGTCAAAACTTTATCAGCTCTGAATATGGACTGTAGCCAGTAGAGGGCACCTAAAGACTGACCACCTTCTTGTTCTACTAGGGATCTGCTGTTTTTCCATTAAATAATCAGTGAAACACTTCTTCAAGCACAGGCTTTGGGTTCATCAGACCTGGGTTGGAAATTCAACTCTGCCACTTACTAACTGTATGATTTCAGGCAAGCTATTCATTTTCTCCATGCCTCTCATCCGTAAAATGGGGATAATAATACCTACTTCAAGAGGTTGTTGTATTGATTAAGTAAGAATTAGATTAAAGGACCTGGCACAGTGAGTTACAGGTCACAATTCTCAATAAAGAAGCAATGATGATGTGTTGGGGAGACTGAAAGATGTCTATGCTGTACCTCCCACCCTGGAGGAAAGGGTTTTGCAGAATGAAGTGTAAAAACTTAGTATCAGTATATATGATAAATAACAGGGGTTTTTCGTAATAATGCAGATAATGTCAAAGGCAAAAGAGACTGAGGGTTTTAGATTAAATGATGTCCGACTGCTTTGAGTTCTATTGTTCCTTGATTTTTAAAAGAGTTGGGCAGATTAAATGCTAGAGAAGTTCAAAGGATGGAGAGAAAATTGTCAGGCAGAATGGTCAGTGGTGTCTTATGGAGGAAGGCACACTTATCTGGATCTTAACAATAAATAGGCTTTGGAGAATTAAAATAAGTGACTTTTCAAGGAGGCATAATGACATTAAACAGAAATGCAGTGGTAATTGAGAGAAAGACATGTTCTTGGTCAGTGAGTGTACTAATTTAATTGTATTCTTAGTGTTTGAAAAGGTAAATTGCAGGAAATAAAAAAAAATTGCACAGGGACTAAAAAGACTGACAAATGAGTTTGAACTTAGTCTTGAAGAGAGTGGGGTGCTATTAAAGGATTATGAGCAGAGAATGAGAAATGCAAACAATTTTTCCCCCATGCCCCAGGTTTTCCTCAGCACCAGGAGAGGGTCTTGGATCCTGAATCGTGTATCTGACTATGGATATCCTTTTGATGTGTTATTCTCTTCTCGATATAAACATTTTCTTTCGAAGATTTGTGGTCAGTCATTAGTAAACAGTTTTTTGGAGAAAAAGATGAACCAAAGGTTTGACCACGAGATGTTTGGCCTAAAGCCTAAACACAGGTATGTTACCACGATGGGAGTGGGGCAGTGATGCCCAAGGCGCAGGAATAAGGACTGTTCACACAGGCTAACCATAGAGCTACTTCTACGCATACATTAAGAAAATCCACCGATCTGAGATCAGATTTCTACCTTGCGCCTTATAGAAGTCCAAGATCTACTGTAATCTGTAATCTTCAGCCTATGATTCTCCTTGGCATTAACCATTTGATCATTTCCTCAGATATAAGTTCTTTTTACACACTACCCAGTAACAACCAAATGGTAGCAGATGGCAGTGTATAATATAATTCACTCATTCATCCCACAAACACTGAGCACCAGTTATGAGCCAAGCATTATGCTGCGCATGAGAATACAGAGACTAAAGACCTAATAGTAATACTAGTACAAATAATAACACCTTACTTTTCTGAGGACTTATTATAAGACAAGCACGTTGCTAAATGAGTTCCATGTATGATCTCATTTAATGCTCACAACAACCCTATAGGTTAGAAGTATTTTTTTTAACCTCTATTTTGCAGATATAAAAACTGACACCTAGAGAAACTAATTCGTCTGAGGTCACACAAGAAATAAATGTCAGACTCGAGAAATGGATCTTACCTTAAGTACTCTAAGGAGAAGACAGGCAAGAGAGCATGATAAATGCATGGAGTGTTCTGGGGGTATGAACTATGGGAGACCTCACACAGTCAAGGAGACAGACTGTGAAAGCATTTCTAGAGGCTGATTTTAAATGCTTTTTTCCAACTCTTCATTTTTTTTAAACGTTCAGATTTACTTACTCCAAAATAGTAAGTACAATGAGTACCCATGTACCTTTCACTTAGATTCACCTATCAACAGTTTGCTACATTTGCCTTCTCTCTCTCCCTCTCTCTGAAAATAGATAAATCCCCACATATACACCATCCATCCATCCATAAATGCATACGTACATATTTTTCCTGAACCATTTGAGAGTAAGTCACAGTCACTAAGACACTTTGCCCTACATTCTAGGCATTCTCCCACATAAACGTAACAGAGCGTCCACACAGGAAATTCAGCATTGATAAAATAGTTTTATACATACAATCTAATATATCACATATTCAAATTTTCTAAATGTTCCCCAAAATATTATTTACAGCTCTCTTATTTTTAAATCTAGGATCCTTTCAGGTATTACCCAATTGCATTTAATTGTCAGGTCTCTTTAGTCTCTCTTCATCCGAAATAATTTACCATTTTTTGACATAGGCTTTTTTGAAAGAATTGAGCCAACTGTTTTATAGAAAATCTCTAAATTTGGACTCACATACTTGTCCTACCTTTATTATAATCTGGTTAAGCATTTTGGCAGAAATACTCATAGGTTATGTTGTACCTTCTTGGTGGATGACACCAGCATCCACATCATATTAATTTCTCCCGTATTAATGAGGTTAAATTTGATCACTTGGATAAGGTGGCACCTACCAGGTTTCTCCTCTGTAAAGATGTTTTCCCTTTGATCAGTGGGGTGATACTTTGAGACTGTGTTCTTTCACTCATTAATTTCACCCAGTTATGGAAACCGTAGCATCCATAACTTTGGTGGTTACAAAATTAATTGAGGCTTTATGGAATAATAGGAGCTAGCCAAGTAAGGAGGGAAAGGAAGTTGCATTCTAATTCTAACTACAAGGTCTTAGAATAGTGAAAAATACATTTTGCTCTGGGACTTGCATGTCGTCTGGTTTGGGCAGACTGTAATAAAATGGCAAAGGTGAAAGAGTGATTGAGCACATCTACAGCCTCACCAGACAGGTATATTAAAACCTCTGTGGGGCGCCTGGGTGGCTCAGTCGTTAAGCGTCTGCCTTCGGCTCAGGTCATGATCCCAGGGTCCTGGGATCGTGCCCCGCATCGGGCTCCCTGCTCGGCGGGAAGCCCGCTTCTCCCTCTCCCACTCCGCCTGCTTGTGTTCCCTCTCTCGCTGTGTCTCTCTTTGTCAAATAAATACATAAAACATTTAGAAAAAGAGAAAAAAAAAAACCTTTGTATACTCTGCTAACTAAAACATTTGGAATCAAGAGTCCAGAGGCATTGAAAGATTTCAAGCAAGTGAGTGACCTAATAATAAATACATTTTGGAACAACCACTCCAAAAATGATGTAGGAGATAGACTGAAGGGGGATGGAGCAGGAGGCCCTACAGACAATTGTAATGGTCTAGGTAAGATAGAAAACAGAAAAAACTACTCTGGAGATACTAAGTGGAGAAAGGGAAAAGCCCGTGTGACCAGACAGAAGACTCAAGTTTTGTGACTTAGGCAACTACGTAGATGGTGGTACTGTTTGTGAAAAGCAGTAAGCTCAGAGAGAAAGATGAAATCATGAGGTCAGAATAAGAACACAACCTGTACCTAAACTCTAAAGGTTAGAGTCAAAGCGTAACTAAATGCAACAGACCAGTAACAGTAATGCCATGTTCCTGAGGCTTGGCCATCTCTGTCTGAACATGATGTGCTGAGAATTCCCAGAGCCTATTAACCCAGGGCCCAGGGATCCAGACTGATTTTTAGAGAGGTCCAAGACACTAGAAACCCTAATTTTTTTTGTGGGGGGGACAGTCTTTATCCTATGCCTTCTCTACGAAAATAGTACTTAGGAGGCCCAGAGGCTCCCAAGGAATTCATGGAAAACCATTTTGACATACATTCTAAAATCCTAGTCTGTGTAACCTTGGGCAAGCCACTTCTGTAGGCCTCAATCTCCTCATCTCTAAACTTGGATAATGACACCTGTCCTGCCTCCTTCATTGGGTTTGTGTGAGACTCCAATAAGTGAATGTATAGAGAATCAATTTATAAGTATAAATCCCTATATACAGGTCATTTGAAAATGATGGTTTAATTCTAGCTCTTGGGCCTTTGAAACTAGAAATGAGACTCAATAGAATGCAGATAGTCCAGTTCTCCAGACCTACTGATCTGTGGATAGAACCTATGGGCCTGTGGCCTTATCATATCACTGAGGATATTACTGCTATTCCTTGAGAAACCATATATACACTCTTCAAATAAGACCATTCTTCTTTTACTTCTCCAATGTCTTCTTTCTTTTTTTTTTTATTTTATTTTATTTATTAGAGAGAGAGAGAGAGAGCATAAGCAGCGGAGGAGCAGAGGGAGAAGCAGAACCCCCACTGGCAGGGAGCCCGATGCGGGGCTCATTCCCAGGACCCTGGGATCATGACCAGAGCCGAAGGCAGATGCTTAACCGCCTGAGCCACCCAGGCGCCCCCGTCTTCTCTTTCAATGCCATCCAGGTCTCAACTTCTGCTCTGAGATCCTAATCTGTGCCAAGCTGGTATACGTTAGAGCTTTCCCAAATTTCATGGATAGACCAGAGAGAGACCATTACCATATTGTTTAACCACCTCCATCAAAGTGGAATTTTACTGACATGTTACCGATACCCCTTTTTGTTTTCCGCATTTTTCTTTCTTCTGATCTCACGACTTACAGAGCTCTGAGTCAACATCCAACGCTGAATGATGACCTGCCAAATCGTATAATATCTGGCTTGGTGAAGGTGAAAGGAAACGTGAAGGAATTCACAGAAACGGCTGCCATATTTGAAGATGGCTCCAGGGAGGACAACATGGATGCTGTCATCTTTGCCACAGGCTATACTTTCGCCTTCCCTTTTCTGGAAGATTCTGTCCAAGTAGTCAAAAACAAGATTTCCCTATATAAAAACGTCTTCCCTCCAAACCTGGAAAAGCCAACTCTTGCAATCATAGGCTTGATCCAGCCCTTGGGTGCCGTTATGCCCATTTCAGAGATGCAAGGACGCTGGGTCACTCAAGTATTTAAAGGTAAGTGACCGTGCAAGTTGACTCCCTAACTACTTAGTGGTATGTTTAGTTATGTTCATGTTCTTGCTTTTAAATAGCTAAACAGTGTGTAGGACTGTAACAGTGCCTGGCATAAAATCAGTGCTCAAAAATTATTTTTGAGTGAACATAGAGTAATAACTTAGAACTGTGGACATATATTGGAATCTCCTGGGAAATTTTCCACAAATACGTATGCTTTGCCTGGTGGTGTTTCTTTGATAAATCTAAGTGGGGCAGGCGTACGATCTCTGGGAAAATATTCCTCCATTGATGCCAATAGTAGAATCCACTCATCTAGATTTTAGACAACTGATACCTATTTGTGAAGCGAAACAATGTAATCTTTCATTATACGGAAAAGCAAATATAGAAATGGTGTGATTTGATTTCAGCCAAAAATTAAGACCTGGCTAAAGACTAGTCCAGAATGTATAAGATTCAACCTCTCAAATTCCTCCTTTCCCCCCTTTTATATCCCCTCTTTCAGTTTTGGCTAGGAGAACACGAGAAAAAACTTTGGCATTTGGGATAATAGGCTAAATATGAGTCAGGAGAATGATATAGCTTCTAAAAGGCTTAATCATCTCTAGCAGCATTAAAGAATTATAATGTCATAGAACTTACAGTTGCTCTTCTCTAAGAACTTAAATTGTTCTTGTTTAAACTGGTCAGCACATACCCAAAGACCTATTTCATTTTATTTTACTTTTCCCAAAGACCTATTTTAAAAGTGAAACTGGGGTGCATGAAAAGGAGAGAGAGAAGAATGGTTAAGGGATTTGAAAACGACATTGGAAATACAACTGAAGGAGCCAGAGGGGTTTACCTAGAGAATATAAGATTCAGGGGCAATATGAGCGTTCCCTTCAAAGGTTTGTAGAATGTCCCATGGCAGAAGGATCTGATTTGCTCAGTATCACTTCCAAGGGTTGAACCAGAACCAAGGAGTGAAACTTTGAGGGTTGCACAAAATCAGCTTAACATTAAAAACAAACACACCAACCTTTTTTTTTTTTTGGTCAGCTATTGCCATATCAAGACGGAATGGGCTGCCTCTGCAATTGTGAAGAATCCAAGCAGAATAGGAAAAAGCTTATCTTTATAGGACTTTAGGCATAAAATGGGATCAAGAATTGTTCCTTCTTTCCCTGTGGAATAAAGCCTATTTGTTACAAAGAGTACAAATGTGGGCGTGGTTCCCCCCACTCTGCCCTTTTACTTCTTTCTTTATTTTTCATATACTTTTGGGACCATTTATTATTTCCTCTTGTCCATTATTTAATTTCCCAACTAGGAAGATGATGTTAGGGAGGACGAAGGTATTGGTTAGAAGCCAGAATAGGAGAAGTATCTTCCAAAGACAAAGTAGACTAGAGTAAGTTACTGTTGTTAATGTCATATTGTGGTGATGATGGGGTAAGGTGAATTATAACCTCCTTGGGTACAGAAAATTATCCTGTATTGCTTTTGAGTTCTGCATGGCATAGTGATTTTTAATAGATTGTTATTCCCAGTGAGGTAATTTTACACTTAAAATTTTGATTTTCCTCTTTAGGGCTAAAGACATTGCCCTCACAAAGTGAAATGAAGGCAGAAATAACTAAGGCTCAAGAGGAAATTGCTAAAAGGTAAGAAATTCTCCCAGGAGGTATGTGGTTAATTTTTTACTTAGTTCTTTTTTTTTTTTTTTAAGATTTTATTTACTTTTTGACAGCGAGAGAGGGAACACAAGCAGGGGGAGCGGGAGAGGGAGAAGCAGGCTTCCCGCCGAGCAGGGAGCCCGATGCGGGGCTCCATCCCAGGACCCTGAGACCATGACCTGAGCCGAAGGCGGATGCCTTACGACTGAGCCACCCAGGTGCCCCAACTTAGTTCTTAATTAGAGTGATGTTATACTATATTTATTAATTTTTTTAAAGCTTTCTTTCTTTATATGAGAGAGCGAGCGAGCGAGCGAGCACGCAGCAGGGAGGGGCAAAGTGAGAGGGGGAGAGTCTCAAGCAGACTCCACCCTGCGGGTGGAACCCAACTCAGGGCTCGGTCTCATGACCCGGAGATCAGACCTGAGCCAAAACCAAGAGTCAGATGCTCAACCAACTGAGTCACCCAGGCGCCCTTATTGTATTATATTTAATCTTCCTTGTGTTATTTTAAGGATTTAGATAATATTTATTATTGCTTTTCTGGCAGTAAACTATCCTATTTCAACTTTCCTCCTGTCTTTCCTTTGACCCATTCTTGTCTAACTACCTTCTGACTGTGAGCAGTCTCCAGTAACCTCTATTGAGGGTCATCTATGTACACAAAGTGTTTTATGTGCACGAGTTTATTTAATCCTTGCAACAACCTACAAGGCTCGGGTGAATCCCTTTGGTGAAACCATGAATACTCAGCTCTTGCCTCCCTACTATAGGATAAATGCATGCCTCCAGACCCTTCAGCCAACATAATATCCATAAGGGGAAGCTCTCAAAATTCTTTCCTGTCTAGTCCCATTTCTATAAAATTAGTCCCATTTCAATAAATTCCAATTGGACCATCTGTTAGTTCCTCTAGAATTCCATCTCACCAATTCCACCTCAGATTTCTGTCATTTGTTCCTGTCCTCGTTTTTGGCTTCCTCAAGTTATCCCATCTAATCTCAATTAATTTGACTTGGCTTTCCTCTTCCTTTCTGTCCTACTGTTATTTTATTTTCCTGACAGGAAGTAAGAAGTTACCAGTTAGCTCTCTAAATCCCACTCCTCCCACAAGTATCTGTTACCACATTTTCCCCCTAAAAAGTTCTAGCTCTTCACATCTGTACTTAGTATTATCACTCCACCTGATTCTGTTTGGAGGGCCACTTCCTCTAGTGGGATGCGTCCTCCTCCCCCTCCTTTCAGTATTCCAAATTAGCACTGGCCCTGGGAAGGCGTGCTCTGTGGAGCCCACTACCACTGCCCTCATAAACAACTGAAGATCCCAAACTTGAGCATTTTTGTGGGGAGTTCTCTCATAACATCAGAGTCCTCTGTATCTGGATGTGCTCCATTTGTCTCTCTCTGTCCACCCTTGTTTTCCACAACGTGCCTCCTCTACTGTAGGTAGCACCCGTAGATATTCCATGCTCATATTCCATACTCATTCCTGCTTTGCTCCTTCATTCTACTGCTCGCCTGACTTGTAACACTTCGCTGTTTGCTATCAGATATCTCCTCCACATCCTTCCAGGACTAATTGCTCTATCTTAACTACCCTCTTCTAACATTTATATTTAGCAATCTAAAACTACACAATATACCCAAACTCTTATATTCTGTTCTGCTTCATGTGTATCTGTCTTCTATCCTCCAGTAGATTATATAAGGTCCTTAAGGTTGGAGGTAATGTCTTGTCTTTCTTCTCTGTTTTCTACAGCTCCCAGCCGAACAGGGAGCCAATAATAGGCACTGAGAAGCATTGATTGATTGATTGATTGATTGATTGAGTTGTTGATAGGCCATGGCTTTTGTCTTCTCTGCCTCAGGTACGTGGAGAGCCAACGCCATACCATTCAGGTAGACTACATAGATACCATGGAAGAGCTTGCTGATCTGGTGGGCGTCAGGCCCAATCTGCTGGCTCTGGCCTTCACTGACCCCAAATTGGCAGTACAGCTATTTTGGGGACCCTGCACTCCAATCCAGTATCGTCTTCAAGGCCCTGGAAAATGGGATGGAGCCCGAAAAGCTATCCTCACCACAGAAGATCGTATCAGGAAGCCAATGATGACTAGAGTGATTGAAAGCAGTAAATCCACGACTTCAGCAATAACAATGGCCAGGTTTATGCTGGCTGTTGTTTTCTTTGCTGTAATTATGACCTACTTTTAGCTGTCCCATTTGTCATTGCCCTAGTTTTCTTTGGAAAACCGGACCTACAGATGCCTGAAGAATCTGATGAGATTGAACCACTCTCAGCTTCACATTGCCCAGGAATCTACTTTCATTGCTTTTACCAAAGCATTAATCCTCTGTCCCCTTTTCCCTAGAGTGAGATGCTAGCTTTTCATTCATATTGATTTCCCTCCCTTCCTTCTATGACCCATCACTCGCTCCTTTTAGTATCCCCTGAACTGTGAGCTCAGGTATTCTTTTAGCCATCTTTGTCTGTCCTTGGTGGACTTCTTGACATGTGGTATGTGCTTAATAAATGTTTGTTTTCATTTATCACATATTACGGTGGGGAGCGTAAGTCAATATCTGTATAAGAAATGGGTGACTCCGTGTAATTCTGTAGCTGATAGGATATGGTTTTCTATTAGAAGCGCAATCTTTTGTTTGTTTTTAATACTGTAACTAAATGTGTATCTCCTGACAGATAAGAGAAATAACGGTCTTGGATACATCTAAGATAAGATGTATGAACACTCAACCATTTTATTTCACTAGCTACTCACTAGTATGTGTGATACCCGGTTCTTTCTACTCTTTTCCCGTAAGCAGCATGTCTTTTTTTTTCAATGAGAAAACTTTCTTCAGCTTTCTAGGCTCATGGGTCATTCTAATAATCTAGCATCTGCCAATAGGTTCAACTTGGTTGAAAAGTTTCGGATTTTAAGTTAGCTGTCCTATCTTCCTTTGATCTCTTAGTTCCCATATAAGGATCCAATACGACTTTGTCTTAGATCCGTAGCTGCCAACTTTGGTAGTTGGCCTATGTATGTGATTTGATTTGTCATCCTTTACTCCTACTTTCTCCTCTCTACTCCCTCACACACACAGAGTCTAAGTAGTACTTATTCAAAGAGGTCATTTATGTATTAAGACAGGATTAAGGGGCGCCTGGGTGGCTCAGTCGTTAAGCGTCTGCCTTCAGCTCAGGTCATGGTCCCAGGGTCCTGGGATGGAGCCCCGTGTCAGGCTCCCTGCTCAGCGGGAAGCCTGCTTCTCCCTCTCCCATTCCCCCTGCTTGTGTTCCCTCTCTCGCTGTCTCTCTCTCTCTGTCAAATAAATAAATAAATAAATACATACATACATACATACCTACATACATACAATCTTAAAAAAAAAAAAAAAACAAACAGGATTGAGGGATGCCTGGGTGGCTCAGCTGGTTGAGCGTCCGAGTCTGGTCATGATCTCAGGGTTGTGAGATCCTGCAGCAGGCTCAGATGCTGGGTGTGAAGTCTGCTTAAGATTCTCCTTCTCCCTCTCTCATTCCCCCTTCCCCTCTCTAAAAAATAAATTATAAATAAATAAATAGGATTGATGTTAACTAAATAGAGGGACGTTCTGCTTATAACAGTTCTTTTAATGTCATGCAATGTAGTTCTGAAAAACAGAGCAAATGAAATGAAAAGCAGAGACTTCCATTTATGGCCTAGGACTGCCGTTGATTCCTTTTTCTCATTTGCAGAAGCTTTGTTCTGTTTTTGTCCCACAAAGTTAAGTAAGTGTTAACTGTTAGGCACACCGAACTTCATCAGGAATGATACTGCATATACCAGCCCGTCTTATATTCATAAATAAACTGTTCTGCAATACATTTTGCATTGCTGCCTATTACTTAACAAAAGGATAAATGTGAACAAGGAACAACATTAGAAAGTATTATCTTTCCCAGGGTGAATACACATAGGAGAACCAGAAATGTGAGAGCTACAACGTCCTCCTCATCATTGAACTCTGTACACAGTTCCATGCCATTTGGCCTAATTTACCTGTGGAAATTCCTTTGGAGAATTAGAGAACTGAGAAATGGTATTACTTCTTAGGTCTTTTTCCTTCCCTAAAACTTGTGATACTGATGATTTATCATCTATAAAAATAGACCCAGTATCTTAAAATCTGCAGATTATTCTAGTTCAAAAGTAAATGAACGTTGCTTGCTTCTTTTTCATTTTCTTCTTTTAACATATAAATTTGCCTCTTTTAACGGGTAAGCTTATTGAGTGAACAATCCTTTGATAATACAGTATCAGTAAGTATCCCAGTGTCCTCTTTTAAGTAAAAAGTATGTCATTCTAAATTCATTGACTCTCTCATTTTACTTACACTATGCAAGGTTACCAAAAAAAGAAAAAAATCATTGGTTAACTTCTAAACCAAGCCAAAAGTGAGAAATGAACAGGAAACTGAACTAAAAACAACTCAAGATACAAAGCCCTAGTTGCTGATGATTGTGTACTAATCTTCATTAATTTAACATACCTTGCTTTTCTAATTATGTTGAAAGGTTGTATCACTTTCCCATTATATATCATTTCCCATTATATTACACACACACACACACACACACACACACACATTCTTGTTGTGCCAGAAACTAAGAAAGTGCTCAAAAAGCAAAGTGACAGGGGTATTTCAAAGGGATACAGAAGCCAACCGAAAGTGGTCGCAATGGCCAAGGGCAAAACAATCTGAGCAACAAAATAAATGACCTAATGTGATGTATCCTGGATAGGAACTGGAACATAAGAGGAAATTTAAGTAACAGTTAAATAGGTGGGTGAGTGTGTTCTGGGGGTGCGGCCGCTGCTGCCACCACCGTGCAGAACCAGAGCAGGAGCCACGGCTGTGGGGGGCGGGGAGGATAGAGTCCCAGAAGTGGGATAACTGGATCAGAGGGTGGTTATCCCGGATATAACAGTGTGCGTCTCACTGCACCTTCAGTAGCACTGAGCAGACCGTCAGTATTTAAACAGACCGCATGATGCATGAGTACAAGCTAGTGGCCCTTGGTTTATAGGACGCATGGGAGGTCTGCTCTGACAGTTCAGTTTGTTCCTGGAATTTTTGTTGAAAAATATGACCCAACGATAGAAGATTCCTACAGAAGGCAAGTTGAAGTAGATTGCCAAAAGTGTATGCTCGAAATCCTGGACCCAGCAGGACAGAGAAATTTACAGTGATGGGGGATTTGTATATGAAGACTGGCCAAGGATTTGCACAAGCATATTCTACTACAGCTCAGCCCACGTTTAATGACTTACAGGACCATTTGATGGGTAAAGGGCACAGAAGATGTTTCAGTGATTTTGGCTGGCAATAAACGCGACCCGGAAGATGAGGGAATAGTTGGCAAAGAACAGGTCAGAATTTAGCATGACAATGGCGTGACTGTGCCTTTTGAGAATCTTCTGCAAAGTCAAAGATCAACATTAATGAGATATTTTATGACCTGGTCAAAACAGATAAATAGGAAAACACCAGTGGAAAAGAAGAAGCCTAAAAAGAAGTCGAGTCTGCTGCTTTAGACCCGCAGTAAGCAGTAATCCTGGGCCAGATTACAGGAATGAACTGGTGCGTAACTGGGAAGCGCCAGCATTCCAGACTTCAAAAATTAAATCTGAAGAGGCTTCTCCTGTTTTATACATTTTGTGAATAACTGAAATCTTCTATTGGTTTCCACAAATTCTCTGGAGAAAAAAAACAAATGCTCTCTGTATAGCTCTTGGAATATAAGACAATAGTATTTCTCCTTTGAAATTGCAGTTATAACAGATGTGAAAATAAATATACTTAACTCTAATATGATCATACAAAAGACACGGATGCATTTTAAATGCCGGATAGTGCTAGTATAATCAAATGATTCCATACTGACCTTTTTTCCTAAAGATTTATTTATTTCTTTTAGAGAGAGAGAGCCCGCTGAGGGGGGGGAGGGGCCGAGGGAGAGGGAAAGAGAGAATCCCCAGCCAACTCCATGCTGAGCGCAGAGCCCTTCGCAGGGCTTGATCTCATCACCTCAAGATTATGACCTGAGCCAAAACCAAGAATCAAGATGCCCAACCAAGTTACCTAGGCACCTCGCATATTGGCCTTTTTGTCATGATTTCTCCCTGTCAAACACTAAAAAGTTGAACCATTATACTTACATCCATAATTCTATAGATTATGAAATTTCCCCTCAAACTCATTGTAGCAGACAACTTTTTGAGTCATTGGCTTCATTGTATATTTTAAAAATTATGAAATATCATTCTGTCTTTATAGTCTACTTAAAATTGTGCATAATGCTTTGAAAAATGGGTCTTTTATAGGAAAAAAATTGAGATAACTGATTTCTGTGGTTTTCAAAGCTAAAATATATAATATACAAAACCAACTCTAATATTACTTCTTGTGTTTTACTGTCAGATTAAATTACAGCTTTTATGAATGATTAAATCTTAGTACATTAAAAAAAACTAAAGAAATATTATTTTTTAAAAAATGTTGATTTTTGAGAGACAGAGTGAGAGAGAGAGAGAGAGCACGAGATGGGGGAAGACCAGAGGGAGAGGGAGAAGCAGACTCTCCCCCGAGCAGAGAGCTTGACACGGGGTTCGATCCTGGGAGTCTGGGATTGTGACTTGAGCCGAAGGCAGATGCTCAACCGACTGAGCCACCCAATCACCCCTAAAGAAATATTATTAACAGAGTATGGATTTGGTTAATGATAATGTACAGTAATAGTTTCTTAGTTGTGACAACTATACCACAGTAATGTAAAATGTTAATAATAAAAGAAATTGGGCATGGGGTATATGGGAACTCTGTACTATCTTTGCAACTTTTCTTAAATTTAAAATGATTCCTTAAAGTTTAAAAATTATTTTAAAAAATGAAATATATTTATTTGGTTCAGGACTTGACCCAGAGCCATATTCTAGTGGCATTTTCTCAGAGAGAGGGAGAATATGGGATAGTGCCATTTGTTTAATTACTACGTTTTGAAGGCGTTAAGATGGTGGACTAGTAGGGGGACCCTGGGCCTCCTCATCCCTTGAACACAGCTAGATCAACATCAAATCATTTGGAATGACTAGGAAACTAACATGAGGATTAAGAAAACAATCTGCACAATTAGAGGAAGAGAACATGGTAGATGTAAGGTTTGGAGACATGAAATGTGGGAGAGAAAAGCCACAGTGCTGTGGAGGCGGGGGGAGCCCTTTTCACAGAGAGAAGTCAGGGAGAAAGGGAGAAAGCAGGAGAGAGAGCAGCGCATTAGGGTTCACACAAGACGCTGTGGCCTGGGGATCCGCTGGGTCACACTGGGAAAGAATGTTCCCCTTCCCGGAGTACCTTTGGAAGAGGGTATACTACCTCTCCATGGACAAAGGATCCTCCAGGTGCCATTGAGCAGCCATTCAACAACCAGGGACAGAGGCTTGCACAGAGGGCAGATAACGTGGTTGCAGCTTTTCACTGTGCTTTACCATAGACTCCAGGCACCTATGTGGCTTTGCAACTGCTTTTCTGGGACAGAATGGTGCCAGGTGCAGTGCTCTGAGGCTCTCCTCTTGGGGAGGAGAGTGGGTCTGTGCCTCGCTGGGTGCTTTAAGACTTGGAGTTTTGAATTCCAGAGATAAAACACAGGAGAACTATGGCACCAGGCCTGCCAAAGGCCAGGGCACAGACAGGCTGAGGGCAAGAATCTGACGAAGACTGGGACATAAGAGGAGAGATTGTTCCCTTTTCTGGGAGGGCCTCTTGAGCAGTGGCAGCCACAAGTTCCCCTCCCCGGGGATGAGAGGGCGGGGTGATGCCGTCTCCACCACCTCCCCACTACCACCACTAACCTCCCAACCCCAACTCCAGCCCACTTCACCCCCACACACACCAGCATTATCAGAGTGAAACACAACATCTCCCCTGGAGGCTGGAGTTGGTTACACCAAACCCTGACCACCTGTGCCTGGCAGGGGTATTTTTATGGCAGGGGCATAGTTCCTAGGGCAGCTCTGAGCCAGCACAGTGGGTCTCTCCCTCATAAAACCAACACAGGTCCCCTGCATGTACCAAATCTACGGATCACAGAGTGCTCCAAAGCATCAGCTTCAGTTCTGGTGCAAATAGGATCAGGCTTTCTTTTTCTTTTCTTTTTTTTTTTCCAATTATTTTATTTTATTTTTCTTTAGAATCAGGTTTATAGTTTTTGTTCATTTCTTGGTTTGTTTGTTTCTTTTTCTCATTTTTTTGATTGGGCTTGTCTGTCTCTTTCTCTCTCTTTTCCTTCAGAATCAGGCTTACAGTGTTTTTGGGTTTGTTTGGGGTTTTTTTGCATTTTTTAAAATTTTATTATGTTTTGTTAATCACCATACATTACATCATTAGTTTTTGATGAGGTGTTCCATGATTCATTGTTTGCATATAACACCCAGTGCTCCATTCAGTACATGCCCTCTTTAAAACCCATCACCAGTCTAACCCATCCCCCCACCACCCTCCCCTCTAGAACCCTAAGTTTATTTCTCAGAGTCCATAGTCTTTCATGGTTCATCTCCCCCACCGATTTCCCCCCATTTTTTTCCCTTCCTACTCTCTTCTTTTTTTTTTTTTTTTAACATATAATGTATTATTTGTTTCAGAGGTACAGGTCTGTGATTCATCAGTCTTACACAATTCACAGCACTCACCATAACACATACCCTCCCCAATGTCTATCAACCAGCCACCCCATCCCTCCCACCCCCCACCACTCCAGCAACCCTCAGTTTGTTTCCTTAGATTAAGAATGCCTCATATCAGTGAGATCATAGGATACATGTCTTTCTCTGCTTGACCTATTTCGCTCAGCATAATACCCACCAGTTCAATCCACATCATTGCAAAGGGCAAGATTTCATTCCTTTTGATGGCTGCATAATATTCCATTATATATATATACATACATATATATATACATATATATATATATATATATATATATATATATATATACCACGTCTTCTTTATTGATTCATGTGTCGATGGACATCTTGGCTCTTTCTATAGTTTGGCCACTGTGGACATTGCTGCTATAAACATCGGAGTGCACGTACCCCTTCGGATCCCTACATTTGTATCTCTGGAGTAAATACCCAGTAGAGCAATTGCTGGGTCGTACGGTAGCTCTCTTTTCCAACTTTTTGAGGAACCTCCATATTGTTTTCCAGACTGGTTGCACCAGCTTGCATTCCCACCAACAGTGTAGGGGGGGTTCCCCTTTCTCCGCATCCCTGCCAACATCTGTCAATTCCTGACTTGTTCATTTTACCC
Organism: Eumetopias jubatus; assembly: GCF_037043125.1. Taxonomy (NCBI): domain Eukaryota; kingdom Metazoa; phylum Chordata; class Mammalia; order Carnivora; family Otariidae; genus Eumetopias; species Eumetopias jubatus. The sequence goes on from NW_028274810.1 coordinate 5,100,761, forward strand.
GTTCTAATTGGTATGAGGTGATATCTCATTGAGGTTCTGATTTGGATTTCCCTGATGCCGAGCGATGTTGAACACTTTTTCATGTGTCTGTTGGCCATTTGGACGTCTTCTTTGGAAAAATGTCTGTTCATGTCTTTTGCCCATTTCTTGATTGGATCATTTGTTCTTTGGGTGTTGAATTTGATAAATTCTTTATAGATTTTGGATACTAGCCCTTTATCTGATATGTCATTGGCAAATATCTTCTCCCATTCTGTCGGTTGTCTTTTGGTTTTGTGGACTGTTTCTTTTGCTGTGCAAAAGCTTTTTATCTTGATGAAGTCCCAAGAGTTCATTTTTGCCCTTGCTTCCCTTGCCTTTGGTGATATTTCTGGGAAGAAGTTGCTGCGGCTGAGGTCGAAGAGGTTGCTGCCTGTGTTCTCCTTTAGGATTTTGATGGACTTCTGTCTCACATTTAGGTATTTCATCCATTTTGAGTCTATTTTTGTGTGTGGTGTAAAGAAATGGTCCAGTTTCATTCTTCTGCATGTGGCTGTCCAATTTTCCCAACACCATTTATTGAAGAGACTGTCTTTTTTCCATTGGACATTCTTTCCTGCTTTGTTGAAGATGAGTTGACCAGAGAGTCAATGGTCCATTTCTGGGCTCTCTATTCTGTTCCATTGATCTATGTATCTGGTTTTGTGCCAGTACCATACTGTCTCAAGACAGCTTTTAATAATATTACAGCTTTGTAATAGAGCTTGAAGTCCGGAATTGTGATGCCACCAGGTTTGCTTTTCTTTTTCAACATTCCTCTGGCTATTCGGGGTCTTTTCTGGTTCCATAAAAAACTTTAGGATTATTTGTTTCATTTCTTTGAAAAAACTAGATGGTATTTTGATAGGGATTGCATTAAATGTGTAGATTGCTCCGGGTAGCATTGACATCTTCACAATATTTGTTCTTCCAATCCATGAGCATGGAACGTTTTTCCATTTCTTTGTGTCTTCCTCAATTTCTTTCATGAATATTTTATAGTTTTTTGAGTACAGATTCTTTGCCTCTTTGGTTAGATTTATTCCTACGTATCTTATGGTTCTGGGTGCAATTGTAAATGGAATCGACTCCTTAATTTCTCTTTCTTCTGTCTTGTTGGTGTGTAGGAATGCCACTGATTTCTGTGCATTGATTTTCTCTCCTGCCACTTTACTGACTTCCTGTATGAGTTCTAGCAGTTTTGGGGTGGAGTCTTTGAGTTTTCCACATAAAGTATCGTATCATCTGCGAAGAGTGAGAGTTTGAGTTCTTCTTTGCCGATTCGGATGCCTTTCATTTCTTTTTGTTATCTGATTGCTGTGGCTAGGACTTCTAGTACTATGTTGAATAGCAGTGGTGATAGTGGACATCCCTGCCATGTTCCTGACCTTAGGGGGAAAGCTCTCCGTTTTTCCCCATTGACTATGATATTTGCTGTGCGTTTTGACTAGACGGCTTTTATGATATTGAGGTATGTACCCTCGATCCCTATACTCTGAAGAGTTTTCATCAAGAAAGGATGCTGTACTTTGTCAACTGCTTTTTCTGCATCTATTGAGAGGATCATATGGTTGTTCTCTCTTTATTAATGTATTATACCACATTGATTGATTTGCAGATGTTGAACCGACCTTGCAAACCTAGGGATAAATACCACTTGGTCGTGGTGAATAATCCTTTTAATGTACTGGATCCTATTGGCTAGTATTTTTGTGAGAATTTTTGTATCTATGTTCATCAGGGATATTTGTCTGTAATTCTCCTTTTTCATGGGGTCTTTGGTTTTGGGATCAAGGTAATGGTACCCTCATAAAACGAGTTTGGAAGTTTTCCTTCCATTTCTACATTTTGGAATAGTATCAGAAGAATAGGTATTAATTCTTCTTTAAATATTTGGTAGAATTCCCCTGGGAAGGTATCTGGCCCTGGGCTTTTGTTTGTCAGGAGATTTTTGAGGACTGCTTTAATTTCCTTAGTGATTATAGGTCTGTTCAGGTTTTCTATTTCTTTCTAGTTCAGTTTTGGTAGTTAATACATCTCTAGGAATGCATCCATTTCTTCCAGATTATCTAATTTGCTGGCATAAATTTGCTCATAATGTTCTTATAATTTTTTGTAATTCTTTACTGTTGGTTGTGATCTCTCCTCTTCCATTCATGACTTTATTTATTTGGGTCCTTTCTCTTTTCTTTTTGATAAGTCTGGCCAGGGGTTTATCAATCTTCTTAATTCTTTCGAGAACCAGTTCCTAGTCGCGTTGATCTGTTCTACTGTTCTTTTGGTTTCTATTTCATTAATTTCTGCTCTGATCTTTATTATTTCTCTTCTCCTGCTGGGTTTAGGCTGTATTTCCTTTTCTTTCTCCAGCTCCTTTAGGTGTAGCGTTGTGTATTTGAGACCTTCCTTGTTTCTTGAGAAAAGCTTGTATTGCTATATACTTTCCTCTTAGGACTACCTTTGCTGATTCCCAAAGATTTTGAACAGTTGTGTCTTCATTTTCATTTGTTTCCATGAATTTTTAAAACTCTTCTTTAATTTCCTGGTTGACCCATACATTCTTTAGTAGGATGTTCTTTAGACTCCATGTATTTGAGTTCTTTCCGACTTTCCTTCTGTGATTGAGTTCTAGTTTCAAAGCATTGTTGTCTGAAAATATGCAAGGAATGATCCCAATCTTTTGGTACTGGTTGAGACCTGATTTGTGATCTAGGATGTGATCTATTCTGGAGATGTTCCATGGGCACTAGCGAAGAATGTGTATTCCATTGCTTTGGGATGGAATGTTCTGAATATGTCTATGAAGTCCATTTGGTCCAGTGTGTCATTTAAAGTCTTTATTTCCTTGTTGATCTTTTGCTTAGATGATCTGTCCATTTCAGTGAGGGGGGGTGTTGAAGTCCCCCACTATTATGGTATTGTTGTCAATGTGTTTCTTTGCTTTTGTTATTAATTGCCTTATATAACTGGCTGCTCCCATGTTAGGGGCATAGATATTTACAATTGTTAGATCTTCTTGTTGGATAGACCCTTTAAGTAGGATATAGTGTCCTTCCTTATGTCTTATTACAGTCTTTGGTTTAAAATCTAATTTGTCTGATATAAGGATTGCCACCCCAGCTTTCTTTTGGTGTCCATTAGCATGGTCAATGGTTTTCCACCCCCTCACTTTCAATCTGGGGGTGTCTTTGGGTCTAAAATGAGTCTCTTGCAGACAGCATATCAATGGGTCTTGTTTTTTAATCCAATGTGATAGCCTGTGTGTTTTGATCGGGGCATTTAGCCCATTTACATTCAGGGTAACTATGGAAGGATATGAATTTAGTGCCATTGTATTGCCTGTAAGGTGACTGTTACTGTATATTGTCTCTGTTCCTTTCTGGTCTATTTTACTTTTAGGCTCTCTCTTTGCTTAGAGGACCCCTTTCAATATTTCTTGTAGGGCTGGTTTCGTGTTTGCAAATTCCTTTAGTTTTTGTTTGTCCTGGAAGCTTTTTATCTCTCCTTCTATTTTCAATGAAAGCCTAGCTGGATATAGTATTCTTGGCTGCATATTTTTCTCATTTAATGCTCTGAATATATCATGCCAGTCCTTTCTGGCCTGCCAGGTCTCTGTGCATAGGTCTTTTGCCAAGTAATATTTCTACCATAGTAGGTTACAGATCTCTTGCCCTGAGCTGCTTTCAGGATTTTCTCTTTCTCCCTGAGACTCGTAAGTTTTACTATTACATGTTGGGGTGTTGACCTATTTTTATTGATTTTGAGGAGGGTTCTCTGTGCCTCCTGGATTTTGATGCCTGTTTCCTTCCCCACATTAGGGAAGCTCTCTGCTCTAATTTGCTCCAATATAACTTCTGCCCCTCCTCTCTCTTTCTTGTTCTTCTGGAATCCCAATTATTCTAATATTGTTTTGTCTTATGGTATCGCTTCTCTCTGGAATCTACCCTCATGATCCAGTAGTTGTTTCTCTCTCTTTTTCTCAGCTTCTTTTCTTCCATCATTTGGTCTTCTATATCATTAATTCTCTCTTCTGCCTCAATTATCTTAGCAGTTAGAGCCTCCATTTTTGATTGCACCTCATTAATAGCCTTTTTGATTTCGACTTGCTTAGATTTTAGTTCTTTCATTTCTCCAGAGAGGGTTTCTCTAATATCTTCCTTGCTTTTTTCAAGCCCAGCTAGTATCTTTAAAATCGTCATTCTGAACTCTAGTTCCGACATCTTACTAATGTCTGCATTGATTAGGTCCCTGGCAGTCGGTACTGCCTGTTGTTCTTTTTTTTGAGGTGATTTTTTCCATCTTGTCATTTTGTCCAGAGGACAATAGATGAATGAGAGAACAAAATGCTAACCGAGTAACAATGACCCCAGAAAAATATACACTAAACAAATCAGAAGACATCTGAATCCAGGGGAAAAAAAAGAAAAAAGAAAAAGATAAAAAAAAAGAATATGATCAAATATGATCGGGCTGGTGCATAGATCAGTGCCACACTCTAGATTTTGGGCGTATTTTGGTCTGGGGGAACAAAGTGCCTCCCAAAATTTTAAAGAAAGAAAAGCCTATATATGTACAAAAATAAGGGTAAATACGATGAAGGGATGGAATATGACTGTAAAGATGAAAATTATAAAAGATTTTATAAAAGGAATTGATAAGATAGGAAGTTGGTTGAAAAAAGAAGGAAGAGGAATTTAAAAAAAAAAGGGAGAGATTGTGATAGGCAAGAGACTAGAACAAAGCCATACACTAGAGATTTAGGGTATATTTTGGTCTTTTAGAAGAAACTGTATCCCAAAATTTTAAAGGGAGAACAACTTACATATATGCCAAAAATAAGATTAACTCCTATGAAGGGATAGACTATGACTCTAAAAATGAAAAATAAAAAATATTTTTAAAAAAAGGATTAATAAGATATTGGTTGAAAAATGGAAAATGAAAAATTAAAAAAAAAGAAAAAGAAAATTTAAAAATTAACTTTGAAAGACTAGAGAATCTGGGGTAAAAAAGCTATGAATTCTATGTGCAGTATTCCGCTAGCACTGGAGTTCTGCCGTTCTCATTGATCGGTAAACTTGGTCTTGGCTGGCCGTTCTTGCTGATCTTCTGTGGGAGGCACCTGTTGCAGTCGTTCTTAGATGTCTTTGCCGGAGGTGGAATTGCCCCACCCTTGCCGGGTCCGGGCTAAGTAATCCGCTCGGGTTTGCTCTCGGGAGCTTTTGTTCCCTGCAAGCTTTTTGTATAGCTTTGGAGGACGATAGTGAAAATGGCAGCCTCCCAATCTCCGCCCCAGAGGAGCTGAGAACTTGGGGCTCCACTCCTCAGTGCGCCCCAGAGAAAAGCAGTCAATCATTCTCATCTCCCTGGTCTCCAGCTGCACTCCGTGCTCACCCAGCCTGTGACCGAGCATTTCTATCTCTGGCTCACGACCCTGTGTGGAGTCTCCAAACCCAGCAGATCCCTGCGGTGCGTTCCCGCGTCGCTCCTCCCGGGGGAGGAAGGGGAGTCTCCCGGGATCTGCCGCTTGTTGGGTCCCTGCTGGAGGAGCAGTGGCCCAACTGTGCTGCGGATCACAGTTTATGGCAACCCCGTGCTGAGAACCCACTCCTCAGCTCCGTCTCTGCAGCTGGCTTCCCTGCTCCAATACCTGGGAGCTCTGCCTCACTCAGGCACCCTTGGTCTTTCTGTGACCCCGAGGGTCCTGAGACCACACTGTCTCAGCTATGGGTTTAGCCACTAGAGCGACGTCACTCAGCAGAGCCGACTTCTAAAAGTTCCCCTCCCCCGCCGTCTATCTTCCTGAATACCGCCTTGGATTCACTTCTCCGCACGTCCTACCTTCCAGAAAGTGGTCGCTTTTCTGTTCAGAGAGTTGTTGCTACCCTCCTCTTCGATCTCCTGTTGAGTTCGTAGGTGTTCAGAATGGTTTGATCCCTATCTAGCTGAATTCCTGGGACCAGACGAAATTTAGGTCTCCTACTCCTCCACCATCTTGCTATTCCCCCTCAGGTTTATAGTTTTGTTTTTTTTTTTTCTGTTTTCATTTTTGTACCTTTTCTCTTTTCTTGGATCAGGCTTTTTAAAAAAATATCAGGCTTATCTTAACAAACAAATCAAAGCACACCTAGTTAAAGTTCCAAACGCTCTGCAATGAAAACCAGAAGGAACTCTGCAGAGGACTGACCTCTGGGAAAGAGCAGCCAAAACCCAACAGCAGAGTACACACAGCATATACCAAAAGCACTTCCTGAAGTGCCAGGCCCTGGACAGTGTATGACCCCTTCTTAATATAGTATTACTCTCAGGAGCAGGAAACATAACAAGGTTTCATAGCACAGAAAAGACAGAAACCTAGACATAATGGTAAGATGGAGGAATTCTCCCCAAAAGAAAGATCAAGATGAAATCAGTCAGGGATTTCCTCAAAACAGATATAAGCAATATATCTGAACAAGAATTTAGAACAACAGTAGTAAGAATGCTAGCTGGGCTTGAAAGAAGCATAGAGGACACCAGAGAAACCCTTGCTGTGGAGATAAAATTCCTAAAAACTAGTCAGGCCAAAATCAAAAATGCTATAACTGAGATGCAAAACCGAATGGATGTAATCACAACAAGGATGAAAGAAACAGAGGAACAAATAGGTGATACAGAAAATACATTATGGAAAATGATGAAGCTGAAATGACGAGGGAAAGAAAACTATTAGATCATGAATATAGACTTAGGGAACCAGTGATTCCACAAAGCATAATAATATCTGTATCATAGGAGTCCCAGAAGAAGAATAGCAGGATAAAGGGGCAGAAGGTTTATTTGAACTAATTATAGCTGAGAATTTCCCTACCTGGGGAAGGAAAGAGACATTCAAGTCCAAGAGGCACAGAGAACTCCCCCTCAAAATCTACAAAAACAGGTCAACACCAAGACATACCATGGTGAAACTTGCAAAATACAAAGAGAATTCTGAAAGCAGTTAGGGACAAAAGGTCCTTAACCTACAAGGGTAGATAGGTTAGCAGCAGATCTCTCCACAGAAACATGGCAGACTGGAAGAGAGTAGCATGATACGTTCAATGTCCTAAATGAAAAAAATATGCAGCCAAGAATAACCATATCCAGCAATGCTGTCATTTAGAATAGAAGGAGAAATAAAGAGTTTCCAAGACAGGAAAAACTAAAGGAGTTCATGAATACTAAACAAGCCCTGCAAGTAATATTAAAGGGGATTCTTTGAATAGAAAAGACCAAAAGCAACAAAGATTAGAAAGAGACAATGTAAAGGAATAGAGAATTTACTGATAATACAATGGCATTGAATTCATATCGTTCAATAATCACTCTGAATGTAAGAGGACTAAATGCTCCAATCAAAAGACATAGGGTATCAGAATGGATTAAAAAAACAAGACCCATTGATATGCTGCTTACGATAGACTCATTTTAGACCCAAAGACACCACCAGATTGAAAGTGAGGGGCTGGAGAACCATCTATCACACTAATAGACATCAAAAAAAAAGCTGGAGTAGTGATACCTATATCAGACAAACTATATTTTAAAATAATAAGAGATGAAGAAGGGCACTATATATACATAAAAAAGGGTCTATCAGACAAGATTTAACAATTATAAATATTTATGTCCCCAACTTGGGAGCAGCCAAATATATAAATGAATTGATAAGAAACATAAAGAAACTCATGGATAATAATACAATAATAGTAGGGGACTTTAACACCCACTTACAGTAATGGACAGATCATCTAAGCAGAAAATCAAGAAGGAAACAATGGCTTTGAATGACACACTGGACCAGATAGACTTAACAGATATATTCAGAACATTTGATCCTAAAGGAGCAGAATATACATTCTTTTCAAGTACAAATGGAACATTCTCCAGAATAGATCATGTACTAGATCACAAATCAGGCCTCAACAAGTACAAAAAGACTGAGAACATACCACACATATTTTCAGATGACAACACTATGAAACTTGAAGTCAACCACATGAAAAAATTTGGAAAAACCACAAATACATGGAGGTTAAAGAACATATTACTAAAGAATGAATGGGTCAACGAGGAAATTAAAGAATAAAAAAAACCACGTGGAAATAAATCAAAATGAAAACACAACAGTCTAAAACCTTTGGGATGCAGCAAAGGCAGTCCTAGGATGGAAATATATAGCAATGCAGGCCTTATTCAAGAAGTAAGAAAAGTGTCAAATACACAGCCTAAACTTACACCTAAAGGAGCTGGAAAAAGAACAGCAAGTAATACCTAAAACCAGCAAAAGAAGGGAAATAATTAAGATTAGAGCAAAAATAAATGATAAAGAAATTAAAAAAAAAAAAACAGAACAGATCAGTGAAACTAAGAGCTGGTTCTTTGAAAGAATTAACAAAGGTGATAAACCCCTAGCCAGACTTATCAGAAAGAGTAAGGACTCAAATAAATAAAATCAGGAATGAAAGAGGAGAGATTACAACCAACACTGGAGAAATACAATTATAACAGACTATTATGAGCAATTATATGCGAACAAATTGGGCAATCTGGAAGAAATGAATGCATTCCTAGAAACATATAAACTACCAAAACTGAAACAGGAAGAAATAGAAAACCTGAGCAGACCCATAACCAGCAAGGAAATTGAAGCAATAATCAAAAATCTCCCAACACATGAGTCCAGGGCCAGATGGCTTCCCAGGGGAATTCTACCAAACATTTGAAGAATTCATACCTATTCTTCTGAAGCTATTTCAAAAAAATAGAAATGGAAGGAAAACTTCCAAACTCATTCTATGAGGCCAGCATTACTTTGATCCCTACACCAAAGACCCCACCAAAAAGGAGAATTATAAACCAATATCCCTGATGAACATGGATGCAAAAGTTCTCACCAAGATAATGGCCAATAGGATCCAACAGTACATTAAAAGGATTATTCACCACAACTAAGTGGGATTTATTCCTGGGCTGCAAGGGTGGTTCAACATCCACAAATCAATCACTGTGATATACTACATTAATAAAAGAAAGGACAAGAACCATATGATCCTCTCAATTGATACAGAAAAAGCATTTGACAAAGTACAACAATCATTCTCAATGGGGAAAAACGGAGAGCTTTCCCCCTAAGATCGGAAACACGACAGAGATGCCCACTCTCACCACTATTGTTCAACATAGTACTAGAAGCCCTAGCCTCAGCAATCAGACAACAAAAAGAAATAAAAGGTAGCCAAATTGTCAAGGAAGTACTCAAACTCTCACTCTTTGCAGATGACATGATACTCTATGTGGAAAACCCAAAAGACTCCACCCCAAAATTGCTAGAACTCATAGGAATTCAGTAATGTGGCAGGATACAAAATCAACGCACAGAAATCAGTTGCATTTCTATATACTAACAATGAGACAGAAGAAAGAGAAATCAAGGAATCGATCCCATTTACAACTGCACCAAATACCATAAGATACTTAGGAATAAACCTAGCCAAAGAGGTAAAAGATCTATATACTGAAAACTATAAAACATTTATAAAAGAAACTGAAGACGACACAAAGAAATAGAAAAGCATTCCAGGGCGCCTGGGTGGCTCAGATGGTTAAACGTCTGGCTTCGGCTCAGGTCACGGTCCCAGGGTCCTGGGATCGAGTCCCGCATCGGGCTCCCTGCTCTTTGGGAGCCTGCTTCTCCCTCTGCTTCTCTCTCTCTCTCTCCCTCTGTCTCTCATGAATAAATAAATAAAATCTTAAAAAAAAGAAAAGCATTCCATGCTCATGGATCTGAAGAGCAAGCATTGTTAAAATGTCTATACTACCCTAAGCAAATCTATGGGATTCAATGCAATCCCAATCAAAATAACACCAGCATTTTCCACAGAACTAGAACAAACACTCTTAAAATTTGTAAGGAGCCACAATAGACCCCAAATAGCCAAAGCAATTCTGAAAAAGAAAAATAAAAAAACTGGAGGCATCACGATTCTGGACTTCAAGCTCTATTACACAGCTGTAATCATCAAGACAGCATAGTACTGGCACAAAAACAGACACATAGACCAATGGAACAGAATAGAGAACCCAGAAAGAGACCCACAACTCTATGGTCAAGTAATCTTCAACAAAGCAGGAAAGAATATCCAATGGAAAAAAACAGTCTCTTCAACAAATGGTGTTGGGAAAACCAGATAGGAACATACAGAATGAAAGTGGACCACTTTCTTATACCACACACAAAAATAAATTCAAAATGGATGAAAGATCTAAATGTAAGACAGAAAAGCATCAAAATCCTAGAGGAGTAAACAGGCAACAATCTCTTTCACCTCAGCTGCAGCAACTTCTGTGTCTACTGACATCTACTGACACATCTCCAGAGGCAAGGGACAAAAAAAAAAAAAAGAGAGAGAGAGAGAGAGAGAGAGCGCCAAGATAAAAAGCTTCTACACAGGGGCAACTGGCTGGCTCAGTCAGTTAAGCATCTGACTCTTGATTTTGGCTCAGGTCATGATCTCAGGGTTGTGAGATCAAGCCCTGAGTCAGGCCCCATGCCCAGCGTGGAGCCAACTTAAGAGTCTCTCTCTCTCAATCTCCCTTTGCCCCTCTCCCTACCCCGCTTTCTGTCCCTCTGTCTCTCTCTAAAAAAAAAAAAAAAAAAAAAAAAAAAAATCTTCTGCACAATGAAGGAAACAATCAATAAAACAATAGGCAACCAAGGAAATGGGAGAAGATACGTGCAAATGACATATCGGATAAAGGGCTAATATCCAGAATCTATAAAGAACTCATCAAAATCAACACCCCAAAAATAAATAATCTAGTTAAGAAATGGGCAGAAGACATGAATAGATATTTCTCCAAAGAAGACATACAAATGGCTAACAGACACATGAAAAGATGCTCAACATCACTCAACATCAGGGAAATACAAATCAAAACCACAGTGAGATACCACCTCACACCAGTCAGAATAGCTAAAATTAACAACACAAGAAACAACAGGTGTTAATGAGGATGTGGAGAAGGGGGAACCCTCTTGCACTGTTAGTGGGAATGCAAACTGGTTCAGCCACTCTGGAGAACAGTATGGAGGTTCCTCGAAAAGTTAAAAATAGAACTACCCTATGATCCACCAATTGCACGACTGTTTTCTTTTCTTTTCTTTTTTTTTTTTTTTTTTGAGAGGGAGGTGAGGAGGGGCAGAGGGAAAAGGAGAGAGAATCTTAAGCATGCTCCATGTCCAGTGCAGAGCCTGTGGGGCTCAATCTCACAACACTGAGATCGTGACCTGAGCCAAAATCGAGAGTCAGATGCTTAACTGATTGAGTCACCCAGGCACCACACACTACTGGGTATTGATCCAAAGGATACACAAATGATGATTTGAAGGAGTGCATGTACCCCCAATTTATAGCAGCACTATCAACAATGGCTAAATTATGGAAAGAGCCAAAATGTCCATTGCCTGATGAATGAATAAAGAAGATGGAATATTACTTAACCATCAAAAAGAATGAAATCTTGCCATTTGCAATGATGTGGATAGAACTAGAGCGAATTATGCTAAGTGAAATAAGTCAGAGAAAGACAAATATCATATGATTTCATTCATAAGCAAACAGATGAATAAAGAAGGGAAAGATAAATAAAATAAGATAAAAACAGAGAGGAAGGCAAACCATAAGTGACTCTTAACTATAGAGAACAAACTGAAGGTTGCTGGAGGGGAGGTGAGTGGGAGGATGGACTAAATGGGTGATGGACATTAAGGAGGGCACTTGTTGTGATGAGCACTGGGTGTTATATGTAAGCGATGAATCACTAACTTCTAATCCTGAAACCAATACTACACATGTTAACTAACTTGAATTTAAGTAAAAAATAAAAATAAAAATAAAAAATAAATTACTGTTTTCCTTTGATTACAAATTAAGTTGTTCTAATAAACATAATATAACTTACTATAGCAATTTTGTTTTCTTTGCTGAATAAATATAAACTATAATTGTAGAGAGGAGAAAACAGTGAAATAAGGTCAAAAGAGACATCTTCTTAAGATCACTTAGATTAAGTTCTTTCCTGTAGCTGAGTTCATTGAGCCAATAGTCTCCACTAGCAAACTTTATGGTATGTTAATGGCAAGTACATTCATAAATGAGATAATTTTACTTAATAACTGGGTCTGTGCCCTGTTACTTTTGTCAATGGCAATATAATATTTAATTGTATATAAACATCCTCCAGACTGCCTACTTGGAATTTTCCAAAGTGCTGTATTTTTCCATGCTTCTGTAAATATTCTTTTGCTGTACCCTCCTCTTGGTAAATTCTCCACTTGCCCAGATGGCTAGCACCTATTTTACCCTCAAGATTCATTTCATCTGTTATCTTCCAGGAATCTCTTACTGATGATCTCCAATATGAAATAGGTAACATTCTTCTGTGCTCTTATTGTACCCGGTATTTTGCTCAATTTTGTTTGGTGAATATTTTTGTTATACTTGGTTGGTTATAACACTTTTATTACATTGGTTCTTTCACCTGTTTCTTCCTTGAAGTAGTAAATTCCTTGGAGGAAGACATTTTGTAATTACTCTATATATTCCCAGTGCTGCCTAAAACATAGGAAGAGCTCAGTAAATTGAGTTAATTAATTGAGTGAATAAATTTGACATGAATATTCTTTAATATATGAATGTTTTTAAAGGATTAAATCAAATCATGAATATACCCCAAAATATACACATACATAAAAATAAAATAGTGACTAATACTTTTATAAAAAAGTGATTAAGGTCTTTAAGGATGCTAAACATTTTGAAATGTCTATGGGGCAAGCATATTCTAGAAAATATTCTGGAATAGATAAATGATCTGAGTCAGTATGTAATCTCTAATATTATGTTTGTTTTGAAACACAAGTGATGTGTCCTGTCTACAACCTACTTCCTCAATCAAACATAGGATCTAAAAGGTATTGGGGCATGTGGGTGGTTCAGTCAGTTAAGCATCCAACTCTCGATTTCAGCTCAGGTCATGATCTTAGGGTTGAGTCCCGTGTTGCGCACATGTGCTGGGCATGAGGCCTGCTTAAGATTTTCTCTCTCCCTCTCCTTCTGCCCCTCTCTCTCTAAAAAAAATAAAAATTAAAAAAATTAAAAAATTAAAAATTAAATCTAAATAAATAAATTTTAAAAGTCAGCACTTTTTAAATTTTTTTTAAATTGTATTATGTTATGTTAGTCACCATACATCATTAGTTTTTGATGTGGTGATCCATGATCCATTATTTTTGTATAACACCTAGTGCTCCACGTGGTACGTGCCCTCCTTAATACCCATCATGGGGCTAACCAATCCCTGCCCCCAAACCCTGTTTGTTTCTCAGAGTCCATAGTCTCTCATGGTCCATCTCTCCCTCCGATTTCCCCCTTCATTTTTCCCTTCCTTCTCCTAATGTCCTCCATGCTGTTCCTTATGTTCCACAAATAAGTGAAACCATATGATAATTGACTTTCTCTGCTTGACTTATTTCACTTAGCATAATCTCCTCCAGTCCCATCCATGTTGATGTAAAAGTTGGGTACTCATCCTTTCTGATGGCTGAGTAATATTCCATTGTATATATGGACCACATCTCCTTTATCCATTCATCTGTTGAAGGGCATCTCGGCTCTTTCCACAGTTTGGCTATTGCGGACATTGCTGCTATGAACATTGGGGTGCATATGGCCCTTCTTTTCACTACATCTGTGTCTTTGGGGTAAATATCCAGGAGTGCAATTGCTGGGTCATAGGGTAGCTTTATTTTTAATTTTTTGAGGAACCTCCACACTGTTTTCCAAAGTGGCTGTACCAACTTACATTCCCGCCAACAGTGTAAGAGGGTTCCCCTTTCTCCACAACTCCTAACACGGGAAAGAAGGTGGGGTAAATGTCTTCCTTGATCCTCATTTCCATTTCTCTCTCCTTTATCAAATTCCCCACCTTCTTCCAAACACACACTACCTCTACAATTTGAAATAATTTATAGACCTCCCAAGTTTATTCTCCTTCATTCAGTGAAGGTTTTAGCACCAAGCTCTCTGCTTCACTCTCTTTATAAGTATGACTATTCCTGTAGTTGATTTTAACAAGTATGTAGGTAATACTTTCACCAATTCAATGTATTCATTAGGATTTGGGTCAGCTGCATATAAGAGAAAAACCCAAAGTAACAATGGCTTAAATATAATTGAAGTTTATTTCCATCTCATATAAAAAAGTCTGGAGGAAGAGCGTCTGGAGGAAGATGGTATAACAGCTCCACAGCTCCTCTTTCTGTTCCACTATGAGCATATCTCTTTTACCTCAGGGTCCAAGATGGCTGCTGGAGCTGGAGCTGTCATATGGACATTCTACACAGAAGGAAAGAGAAATATAGGAGAAGGGTATAACCCTTTTCTTTTAAGGAGACTTACTAGAATTTTCCACTTAGGATATATTCCCACTTAGATCTCATTAGAACTTAGTCACACACATCTAGCTACCAGGGAAGCTCAGAAATGTGTCTTTCTACAGAGAGTCAATGTGCCTGTGTAAAAACCAAGGTTCTGTTATTAAGGAGGAAGGGAGAATGAGGATGAGTGTGGATGAGTGTTGAAGTAGACATTAACACTCTCTGCCACCTGGTCTCTCAGTTCAATGACCTTCTCAGTCCAATGATGTTATGATCTACCTCACCTTATCAACTGACACCCATGGTCATATCTAAGACAATGTCATTACCAATAATTCCAACACCACCAAAATCTCGATGTCAATTTTTTACTCATTTGCCCACTCTCTAAAACCATTTCTTACCTTTTAAGCTCATTCATTTCAACTCCACCAGTTCTTTGACTCCACTAGGCCCTCCATCAATCTGCTCTGTCTTCATTTCCCAGGCTACCTGGTTTAAAACCCATGGTCCAACATTGTAATCATACCCTACATGCACTCTCAACTTCTTTGCCCCTCTCCCCCATACTTGCTTAACTAAATTTTACCTTTAGTTATGTTCCTCCACTAAAACAGCTATATATATAGCAAGAGAAAAACACCACTATGCTGACTTAATATCTTAAATTCATGATGACAAAACCTAAGTGGGCCTTCAGTGCTACCTGTCAATCCCACTTCATTTTTCTAGTCAATTCCTTGCTCTACTCTCCTAGTTGATTATTTCACATCTTCAAACCTCAAACCTGCCCCCTTTCCTCACAGTCAGGTAATCACCTTGCTTTTTTCTCTATGAAATAAGAAGCAATCAGAAGACTTTCACATCATTCTGCTCAGCACCCAATGATTTTAATGGGGGCTAGACATAGACACCCTCTGCCTAGCTTGTATCAAAATTCCTGAGTCCCACAAGGAAAGCAGGTGTTCAGCTTAAAGCACATGGTTGCACAAATAGCTTGGGCACAGTAAGCCACTCTATCAGTTGGGATGGTAATAACTCTCCCCAAATCCAAGTTCCCAGACACCAGCCATAGGTCAAACTTGGAAGCTGGCCTTTCTAATGATAAGTAGTATCCATAACTGGGATGAATAAGTCATGAGAATAAAAGGTACAGCATAGGGAATATAGTCAGTGGTATTGTAATAGGGTTGTATGGGGACACAGGATAGCTACACTTGTGGTGAGTGTAGCATAACATGTAGAGTTGTTGAATCCCTATGTTGTACACCTGAAACTAATGTAACATTGTATCAATGGTCCTAAAAAAAGTACTATGAGAAATAAATAAAATGAATAAAGATGAGTCAACTCAGGAGGTGAGGGGGTAGTATCTACATAATTTGTTTGGAATTCTGTATAGGAAATCTCTTCTCCCATATCCTGGTTGGTTTTGATTCTTTGTTTTATTTTGGGGATATGAGAAGAATTATAAAGGCTGTAAGATTCAGCTTTTTTGTACACATTGACTTTTATCAGGGTCCTACATTGGTCTCCAGACTCTTGCCTAGCATTTCAAGTACCCAGAAACACCATCATCATCTGGAATTTGACAGAAATCCTCAGATCCCACCCCAGACCTATTGAATCATAAGCTTTGGGCACATGGCCTAGTCAAGTGTGTCTTAATAAGCCCTCCAGGTAACTCAGATGCATAGCAAAGTTTGAGAACATTTGTCACGCCTCAAACTAATCCTGAGGTCTTTATGTACTCTTACTATCTGCAAGAATCAATAGCTATTTATGAAAACTGGGTTGGAGTGAGGAGTAGTATGGAGCTAGGAAGTATTCAAACTAGCATCTTCCCCTCCCTGAGAATTTTAAATTAATGTATTTTGAAGCTTATTTTAGAGCATTCTTTTTTCTCTACTCCTTGGATGCAAATTCTCTCATTTGAAGAGTCCTCTGACCATAAATCATGGCACTGGACTTGCTCATGTGTTTTATTTTGATTGCTTTAGTAATTTTTAAAACCTTTTTATTTTGAACTGGTTTCAGCCTTTTAGAAAAGTTGGAAAAAGACTAGAGAGTCAATATCTTTTTATGATAAAAGCTCTCAACAAAGTAGGTATAGAAATAATGTACTATACAGACAAACCCACAACTAACAAAGCTGAGAGCTTTTCCTCTAAGTTCAGAAACAACACAAGGATGCCCACTCTTGCCACTTTTACTCAACATAGTATCAGAAGTCCTAGTCACAGCAGTAAAAGGCAATCAGATCAGAAAGGAGAAGTAAAACTGTCACTAATACCAGACGATACTACATATAGAATACCTTAAACACTCCACCAAAAAACTGTTAGAACTATACAAGAAATCAGTAAAATTGCAGGATACAAATTTAACACACAGAAATCAGTTGCATTTCTTTTTTAATTTAAATTTTAGTTAGCATACAGTGCAATATTGGTTTCTGGAGTAGAATTCAGTGATTCATCCCTTACATACAACATTGGTGCTCATCATAACAAGTGCCCTCTTTAATACCCATCACCCATCTAGCCCATCCCCCAACCACCTCCCTCCATCAACCCTCAGCTTGTTTTTTATTGGTAAGAGCCTCTTCGGGACACCTGGATGGCTGTTGGTTAAGCGTCTGTCTTCGGCTCAGATCATGATCCCAGGGTTCTGGGACTGAGTCCCATATCAGGCTCCCTAATCAGCAGGGAGCCTCTTCTCCCTCGCCAGCTGCTTCCCCTGCTTGTGCTCACTCTGACAAATAAATAAATAAAATCTTAAAAAAAAAGAGCCTCTTATACAGTCCCTCTCTCCTTTTCCCTACTTCCTGTATATTCATCTGTTTTCGTTCTTAAATTCCACATATGAGTGATATCTTTCTCTGATTTATTTCATTTCGCATAATACACTCTAGCTCCATCCATGTTATTGCAAATGGCAAGGTTTCTTTTTTGATGGCTGAGTAATATTCGTGTGTGTGTGTGTGTGTGTGTGTGTGTATGTGTGTGTACAAACCACATCTTCTTTATCCATTCATCAGTCGATGGACATTTGGGCTCTTTCCATAGTTTGGCTATTGTTGATAATGTTGCTGTAAACATTAGGGTGCATGTATCCATTCAAATCTGTATTTTCACAACCTTTGGGTAAATGCCCAGTAGTGCAATTGCTGAATCATAGGGTAGTTCTATTTTTAACTTTTTGAGGAACCTCCATACTGTTCTCCAGAGTGGCTGAACCAGTTTGCATTCCCACCAACAGTGCAAGAGTGTTTTCCCTTTCTCCACATTCTCACTAACACCTGCTGTTTCTTGTGTTGTTAATTTTACACATTCTGACAGGTGTGAAGTGGTATGTCATAGTGGTTTTGATTCACATTTCCCTGATGATGAGTGATGTTGAGCATCTTTTCATGTATCTGTTAGGCATCTGGATGTCTTCTTTGGAAAAGTGTCTCTTCATGTCTTCTGCCCATTTCTTAACTGGATTATTTCTTTTTGGGTGTTGGTTTGATAAGTTCTTTATAGATTTTGGATACTAACCATTTATCAGATATGTCTTTTGCAAATATCTTCTCCTATTCCATAGGCTGCATTTTAGTTTTATTGTTTCCTTCACTGTGCAGAAGCTTTTTATCTTGATGAAGTCCCAAAAGTTCATTTTTGCTCTTGTTTCCCTTGCCTCTGGCAACATATCTAGTAAGAAGCTGCCATGGCCAAGGTCAAAAAGGTTGCTGCCTGTGCTGTCCTCTAGGATTTTGATGGTTTCCTGTCTCATATGTAGGTCTTTCATCCATTTTGAATTTGCTTTTGTGTATAGTATAAGAAAGTGGTCCAGTTTCATTCTTCTGCATGTTGCTATCCAGTTTTCCCAACACCACTTGTTGAAGAGACTGTCTTTTCCATTGGATATTCTTTCCTGTTTTGTCGACCATGTAGTTGTGGGTCCATTTCTGGGATCCCAATCTGTTCCATTGATCTATGTGTCTGTTTTTGTGCCAGTACCGTATTGCCTTGATGACTACAACTCGTAATATAGCTTAAAATCCAGAATCGTGATGCTTCCAGTTTTGTTTTTTCTTTTTCAGAATTGCTTTGGCTATTTGGGGCCTTTTGTGGTTCCATACACATTTTAGGATTGTTTGCTCTAGCTCTGTGAAAAATTCTGTTGGTATTTTGAGAGGGATTGTATGAAGTGTGTAGATTGCTTAGGGTAGTATAGACATTTTAACAATGTTTGTTCTTCCGATCCATGAGCATGGAATACTTTTTCATTTCTTGTGTCCTCTTCTATTTCTTTCATAAGTGTTCTATACTTTTTAGAGTACAGATATTTTACCTCTTTAGTTAGGTTTATTTCTAGGTATCATTGTTTTTGGTACAATTGCAAATGGGATCAATTCCTTGATTTCTTTTTCTGCTTCTTCATTATTCTTGTATAGAAATGCAATAGATCTGCACATTGAAGAAATCAGTTGCATTTCTATATGCTAACAACAAAGAAGAGAAATTAAGAAAACAATCCCATTTACAATTGCATCAGAAAGAACAAAATACCTAGGAATAAACTTAACCAAGGAGGTGAAAGACCTATACACTGAAAGCTATAAGACAGTGATTAAGGAAAGGGAAGATGACACAAATAAATGGAAAAATATTCCATGCTCATGGAATGGAAGAATTAATATAGTTAAAATGTTCAGATTACCGAAGGCAATCAACAGATTCAATGCAATCTCTATTAAAATTCCAATGGCAATTTTACAGAAATTGAACAATCCTAAAATGTGTACAGAATCAAAAAAGACCCTGAGGAGCCAAAGTAATCTTGAGAAAGAAGAACAAAGCTAGAGGTCTCATGCTCCCTCATTTCCAGCTATACTACAAAGCTATAGAAATCAAAACCATATATGCATGAAAACAGACATAGATCAATGGAATAGAAGAGAGAGCCCAGAAATAATCCCATTCATGTATCATCAATTAATCTATGACAAAGGAGAAAAGAATACACAATGGGGAAAAGACAGTCTTTTCAATAAATGGTGCTGGGAAAACTGCACAGCTACATGCAAAAGAATGTAACTGGATCACTTTCTTATATCATGTACAAAAATAAATTCAAAATGTATTAAAGACTTGCATGTAAGACCTAAAACCAAAGAAACAAAAGAAAACATTGGCAGCTTTAACAATATTTTTTTTGACCAGCTTCTCAGGCAAGGGCAACAAAAGCTAAAATAAACAAATGAGATTACGTCAAACTAAAAGCTTTGGCCCAATGAAGGAAACCATAAACAAGATAAAAAGGCAACCTACTGAAATGTGAGCAGATGCTTGTAAATCATACACCTGATAAGGGATTAATGTTCAAAATAAATAAAGAACTTACACAACTTAATCTCAAAAAAACAAACACCCTGTTTGAAAAATGGGCAGAGTTCTCATATACCCTTAACCCAGACTCCCTAATTATAAGATTTCATATAACTAATGTTATATGTTATATATTGTTGTAATCAACAATTATCAAGTAAATTAACATTGATACAATACTGTTAACTAAGCCACAGACCTTATTCAGATTTCACCAATTTTCAAACTAATTTCCTTTTTCCATTCCAGGATCAACTCGGGGATCCCATATTGTATTTAGTTGTTATGTATCCTTACTCTCCCCCAATCTTTGTCAGTTCCTCAGTCTTTTGTTGTCTTTCAGGATCTTGACACTTTAAAAAGAACTAAGTTCCATACTTTTTTCTGATTTATTTAGTTTATTTCTAATGTTCTTTTTCTGTCACAGGATCCCACTCAAAATACATTAACCCTCATCATTAGGGTCGTTTAGACTGTGATAGTTTCTCAGACTTTCCTTGTTTTTGATGATCTTCAGAGTTTTGAAGAGTACTACTGGTTAAGCATTTTGTAGAATATCCCTTACCTGGTGAGTGTCTGATATTTTTTTCTCACGATTAGGCTGAGATTATGGTTTTTCAGGAAAAAGACCAGAGGTAAAGTGTTATTCTCATTACATTATATCAAGGGTACATGCTACTTATCAACTGGCTGATGTCGTGTTTGTCATGTTTCTCTACTGTTGTTATTCTTTCCCCCCCTTATATACTGTACTCTTTAGGAGGAATTAATATACTCAGCCTACACTTAAGCAGTTGACAGTTATGTTCCATCTCTTCGAGGGCAGAACATCTACATAAATTTTTTGGAATTCTTCTGTATGGGAAGAATTCTTTCCCCTTTATTTGCTTATTTAATCATTTCTTTATATCAGTATAGACTCATGGATATTTATATTATAATTTGGGTTATAATCCAATACTGTATCATTTATTTCATTGCTCATTTTATTCCATCTTTAGCCATTAGGAGATCTTGCATTGGTTCCTGTGTCCCTGTGACATACCCCCAATTGTTTTGTGTGTGTGTGTGTTTGTCTGCCTGTTTGGCTTAAGCACTTCTTCACTTTCTGGCACTACCAGATGCTCCAGACTCATCTTATATATTCAGTGTGCCAGTCCTAAAAGCAGCCATTTCTCCCAAGAGTCCTGGTTCCTTTTATTGGAGAAGGATATTAGGAACCAAAAACTGGGTGCAGGTGTGTTCATGGCTACTGGGGTGTCATTTTTTTCTAGGCCCTTCAGAGGACAGAGCTTGGAAATATATGTGTATATACCACCACATGAATACACACATATTTATTTCTATATTTATTCATCTGTATCTATATTAAGGTAAACATGAATTCATATTAATGTCTTCAACTCTAACCCAGGATTTAGTGATGACATGCACAATCCCACATAAAGATACTTGCCCTAAGTCAAACAATTTACAGTTAACAGTCTCTTGGTACCAAATCAATACTCATGTGGTGATATATAAAGTGCTCAATCGATGCCTGTTAATTATGATGCTAATTGAGATACTAACTCTTCAAATAATGTAAGTTTATACTTTTGGAAAAGGAAATTTTCAGTGAATGTTTAGCCATATGTGTCACTATAGATACTTATGTGTCTATAAGTGTCAGGCTTGGGGTCATATCTAGTTGGAGTTATAGTCCTTCTTCACTTGGAGATTTCAAGATTGTGAGTAACTCCAGAGCAGGGGCTGCTTAGCATAGGCTCAGCAGGTACTAGGCCCTCATCAAGGTTTTAAAAAATGAATAAGGTATACATATCATTTTAGAAAATGCTGGCTATATATTTAACCTGAGCCTTGTTTACAATGAGATATAATTATCTGTTCTGCCTACCCTCACAGGGCAGTTTTGAGATCCCATGATACAATTCACATGCAAACCCTTTGGAATCTGAAAGACAGAATTATGATAATATGTGAGGAAAATTCTGGACCCTTTAATTTGGTTCCTCTTCCTTTGGGTGGACAGAATGTAAGAACTTCCACTACTGCTCCCAGGCCAGAATAAAATTATTATTATTATTATTATTATTATTATTTTATTTATTTGACAGAGAGAGAGACAGACAGCAAGAGAGGAAACACAAGCCCTCGTTGGGAGTGGGAGAAGGAGAAGCAGGCTTCCCGCCGAGCAAGGAGCCCGATGTGGGGCTCGATCCCAGGACCCTGCGATCATGACCTGAGCCGAAGGCAGACGCTTAATGACTGAGCCACCCAGGCATCCCCAGAATAAAATTATTTTAAAATAAAAAATAGGAAACCACAAAAGACCCGAAAAAGCCAAAGGAATCTTGAGAAAGATGAACAGAACTGGAGGTATTACATTTCTTGACTTCAAACTACTATAATCAAAACAGTATGGTACCTACATAAAAACAGACACAGACCAAAGGAAGAGAGAAGAGAGCCCAGAAATAAACCCACCTATACATAGTCAACTAATCTTTGACAAGGGCACCAAAACCAAAAAATTCTGGGAAAGTCTCCTTAATAAGTGGTGCTGGGAAAACTGAATACCCACATATGAAATAATGAAACTAAACCCCCTATCTTACACCACTCACAAAAACTAACTCAAAATAGATTAAAGATTTGAATTAACACCTGAAACTATAAAACTCCTCAAAGAAAAC
Source organism: Eumetopias jubatus (assembly GCF_037043125.1). NCBI lineage: Eukaryota > Metazoa > Chordata > Mammalia > Carnivora > Otariidae > Eumetopias > Eumetopias jubatus. The sequence goes on from NW_028274810.1 coordinate 5,123,305, forward strand.
GTAGAGGGTAGACTCCTTGACATTGGTCTTGGTGATGATTTTTTGGATTGAACACCAAAAGCAAAGGCAATAATAGCAAAAATGAACAAGTGTAACTACATCAAACTAAACAGCTTCTTCAAAGCAAAGGAAACAATCAACAGGTGACCTACTGAATAGGAGAAAATATTTATCTGATACTTAACCATATATCCGATATATCTAATAAGGGACTAATATCCAAAATACATAAGAAATTCAAACGATTCAATAGCAAGAAAACAAATAATTCAACTTAAAAAAAAGGTCCTTAAGTGTTCTGGTTACTAATTCCAACATGGAATAACTCCCCATACCAACAAGCAACTCTTAGGACACTAGCTGTGTGTCTTAAAATTCAACTCAATTCTGACATTATGTATCTGGAGATGGTGTCTGATTCCACGGCTTAAGGGCTCAGTCCTACAGAAGTGCCCCCAACCCCCATACACACACGTACTTCAGACACCAATCACAAGTCCAAGTCATCACCTGGGCTTCTGACCAACAGGTTATAGATTGGAGGTTCCTGGACATCCTCCTTGGGTTCCATTAATTTGCTAGAGTGGCTCACAGAACTCAGGAAAACCCATTTATTCACTAGATCCCTGATTTACTATAAAAAGATTAAAAAAAAAAAAAGATTTAACTCAGGAACAGCAAAGAGATGCATAGAGCAAGGTACGGGAAAAGGGCGTGAAGCTTCCATGCCCTTTCCTAGTTCACCACTCTCCCTGAATCTCCACATGTTTACCAACCTGGAAGCTCTCCAAACCTTGTCCTTTTTGGGTTTTATGAAGGCTTCATTACATAGGCATAATTGATTAAATCATTGGCCACTGTCAATTGATTCAGCCTCCAGACCCTCTCTACTCCCTGGAGGTCAGTGGGGTGGGACTAAACATTCCAGCCCCCTAACCATCTAAGTTGGTCCCTCCTTCTAAAAGTCCCCTCATTAACATAACAAGAGACAACTTTAGTGCGCTCATCACTTAGGAAATTCCAAGAGTTTTAAGAGCTCTGTGCCAGAAATGGGATAAAGGCCAAATAAACATTTCTTGTTAGAAACAATAACAGAGACCTGAATAGACATTTCTCCAAAGAAGATATGCAAATGGCCAAGAGCTACATGAAACACTCAACATCACTAATCATGGGGGAATGCAGTGAGATATCACCTCATACCTGTTAGAACAGCTATCATCAAAAAGACAAGAGAGGTTAAAAAAAAAAAAAAGTCAAGAGAGGTGTTGGCAAGGATGTGGAGAAAAAGGAACCCACATACTTTGTTGGTGGGACTGTAAATCCACCATACTTAAATGGTGGGACTGTACAGCCACTATGGAAAACAGTATGGAGATGCCTCAAAAAATTAAAACTAGAACTACCATAGGATCCAGCAATCCCATTTCTGGGTATATATCCAAAGGAAATAAAATCAGGATCTCAAAGAGGTATCTGCATTCCCATATTCATTGCAGCATTATTTACAATTGCTAAGATACAGAAACAACCTAAGTGTCTGTCTACAGATGACTGGATAAAATGATGTGTTATATATTGGAACATTATTCAGCCATGAGAAAGAAGAAATCTTGCCACTTGTGACATCACGGATAGACCCTGAGTATTATGCTAAGTGAAATATCAGACAGAGAAAGGAAATTAAGTCAAGACAGAGAAAGGAAGTAAGTCAGTCAAAGGAAGTCAAAGTCAAAGAAAGACAAATACCATACAATTTCACTTCTACATGGAACCAAAAAAAAAAGTCGAACTCAGAGAATCAGAGGGTAGAATGGTAGTTGCCAGGGACTAGGTGGTGAAAAAAATGGGGAGATGTTGTTTTAAGGGTATAAACTTTCAGTTATAAGATGAATAAAAGTATCTAATGCACAGCATGGTGACTATAGTGAATAATAACTATATTATATACTTGAAATTTGCTAAGAGACAAATTTTAAGCATTGTCATCACACATACACAGAGGTAACTATGTGGATTGACAGGTGTGTTAATAAACTCGGTTGTGATAATCATTCCCCGATGTTTATATCACGTCGTCATGTTGTACACTTTAAATATATATAATTTTGTCAATTATACCGCAATAAAGCTGGAAAATTTTTAAAATAAAATCAATGGTATTTGTTTTTAAAAATAACTGGTTTCTACAATGATTGAGTAGTCTCTTTTGTATATAAACTTGTATCTTTCCTCTTGCTAAAGCTGATTTTTAAAATAGTATTAAATTATTTTTATTTCTTATTGAGGTATAATTTTCTTACAATAAAAGTCACCCTTTTAATTGTATAGTTCTGTAAGTTTTGGCAGATACAGTTCTGTAAGTTTTGGCCACTACAATCAAGATATAGAACTGTTCCGTACCCCACCCCAAATTCCCTCCTGCTCCTCTGTAGTCAACCCCTCCCCTCCCATCCTCAACTCCTGGAAGGCATGGTTCTGTATCTGGCGCGCTACTTTTCCCAGAATGTCATGTACATAGGGTCTGGCTTCTTTCACTCCCCATAATGCATCTGCAATTCATCCATGTGTGTATAGAGAGTTTAATCCTTTTTATTGCTGAGTAGTTTTCCATTCACAACTATGCCACATTTTGTTCACTGATTCGCCAGGTGAAGGACATTTCTGTTGTTTCCATTTGGGGGTAAATATGAATAAAGCCACATATGTTTAATACAAATAAACATTTGTGTACAGGTTTTTGTGTGAACCCGCCTTTATTTCACCTGGACAAATACCTAGGAGCAGGATTATTAAACTACATGTTAAGTGACTATTTAGCTTTATAAAAAAATATATCAGCTTGTTTTTTGGAATGTAAATCACCACGATGAGACGTCCCGCCCTACACACCCTGACCACAAATGGGCGGGGAGACGCGAGTGTAAAACCCCAGACGCCCGATCTAACCTGCCATCGAGTTCTGTAAAATCAATATGCTCTTCTCCCATTCCCATCTTCACCTCTCAGAAGGACACCTTTAGCGGTGTACCTAAAAGCTTACTGTGCTATGAGGCTTCCCATGCTCTCTGTTGTTTTCCTCTGTTTATCAGGCAGAATGGCCGATCTGAGATCAGCGGCAATGACATCTGAGACACAGTAACGTCAAGAGAACCCCCACCAATTACATTACCTATTACCTCCTTTTCTTTCTCTCTGTAAGGAAAGAGCGAACATTGGGGTGGCGACAAACAACCAAACTTGGGACTAGAAAGAAGCAATTAATCCATCCTACAGTGTTAATTACTTTTCTCCTGTGTCTGAATATGCAATATGCAAGGCTGACTTATATTAACTATTGACTAACTTATGCTATTAGAGCAAAACAGTGTCATGGGTAATCCCCTAAAGGAGATAACCCAAAAGCACTATTATTTACTTTTACAAGAAGTTTATTTCTTGGGGCGCCTGGGTGGCTCAGTCGTTAAGCGTCTGCCTTCGGCTCAGGTCGTGATCCCAGAGTCCTGGGATCGAGCCCCGCATCGGGCTCCCCGCTCCGCGGGAAGCCTGCTTCTCCCTCTAACCCTCCCCCTGCTTGTGTTCCCTCTCTCGCTGTGTCTCTCTCTGTCAAATAAATAAATAAAATCTTTTTAAAAAAAGTTTATTTCTTAATAAGTTTTCCATTGGCCAATGTAATACCTGGTATACTTCTCCTAAGCTGATCAGACTATTGTAGGGTATACACCAGGGACATATTATTTGGCACAGAGAAACCACCCTGTGGTTAGAAAGCTGAATAGTACACAAGTTAAAATTTAATGTATTACTCCTTCAACGCCTTGCTTCAGAATCCCATGGAAAGAATGAAAGGAACTGGCAGGGAGGGGAAGGGTAGGGACCAAAGAGGAGGTAACCAGGCAGTGGAGACTTTGGAGGGACCAGCAAAAGGTCGCAGCAAAAATGTACCTTTTTTCTGCAAACTGCCTTTGGTTAAGAGCAGAGAATAACTGAGTTTACTGGGGCAGAGGAAAGACAAAAGGCAGAGAAGTGGATATGTCGAACTCAAGTGGATGGGTTTTCAATTAAAAATAAACTTTTCAGCAAATAGAGCTGCTCATTCAGAAAGGGTGGCCTTGTCAACTTGGGGTTCCCCATCACTGGCTATTTAAGTAGTATTATCTCGTTAGAAATAAACAGTATTCATGTACCCTTCATTGGGCAAATGTTCATTAAAACTCACTCGGTACAAGATGCATGCAGAATATGAAGAGTAATCAAATTAGATTTGTTCTCTGCCAGCTGTCAAAGCAGGGCTGCTTACACTTTAATATGTATACACGTTCCCCGGAGGATCTTGTTAAAATGCAGATTCTGATTTCTGTAGGATAGAGCTTCAGATGCTACACTTCTAACAAGCCCTCAGGTGATGCCAGTGCGGCTGGTCTGTGTAACACACTGAGTGATAAGGGTTTCTAGTTGGGAATTAGACATGCACATGATTATAATACAAAGTAAGAATTAGTAAAAACCATTTAAGTTCCATCAATTATCAGCAAAAACCTAGATCTGTCCCAACCCGAGAACAATCTTTGTCCTTTTCTGCTTTCAGGGTTCCTTCTGATGTTTTTGTTGTTGCTCTCTCAAACTGTATTTCTTTTCGGGTTGCTCATTGCATATGCTGTTTCTTAGCCTAGAATAGCTTTCTCGCCTTCAGACTAACGTTTCACTAATTTGTCAACGTTTATCTCCTCAACACCCCTTCTTCCCTGGCTCCCCGCAGCAGTTAGGCTGAACCGCAAACAACTGCCACTACTTCCTTCTGACTCCAGTAGGAAGTACGGTTTTTTAATTCCCTACAGGAACCCACCTCTCCGGGTTGCCTCCCATAAAAACGCTGCCGAGAAAACGTTTTGGCTAACCTGATGCCGGGTGAGGCGGCCGGGAAGAAAGTAGCGCCGCTTCTCCGGGTACGGAGCACCTGAACCCAGGGAGGTGGCCCTAATTACCATCTAGCGACCGTCTCCTCCGGAAGGCAGGCCCTGGGGCTGACCGCACGAACGATTCCTGGACCCCGGCCACGCGGCGGGCGTTTCCCCGAGGCTAACTGCAGAGCTGGCGCCCCCGCCTGGCGAAGGAGGCAGCCCACCATAGAGGCGACGGCGGCTAGAGGGGCCCGCGAGCTCCCGGAGCCGTCGCCGCGCGGCCGTAGGGAACGCGCGTGGGGCCGGTCTCGCGCCAGGGGCCTTGTAGCCATTTTAGGAGGAAACCCGGATCGCTAGCCCCGGGCGCGGCTTCAATTTCAATAACTTTATTGGTGGCCTTACCCGCAGAACAGCCATCGCACTAGTGGCTAGGGGAGGAGGGAGAGCATCGCGGGAGGTGACTGGGGTCGGGGACGTCCCCGGGCAGTGAGCGCGGGGATGCAGGGTGTTCCCGAAAGTGGGTTTCCTGAGCAGCGCGTATCGAGAGGGGTGTGGGGGGTTCCGGGCGCTCCTGGAGGCCGGGGAAGGAGGGGACCCCGGGCACGGCTTCCCTGGGGCGGGGATTCCCTTGCCCGGGTCCCCAGGCGCAGGGGCGGAGCCGGGGGCGCCCCTGACGCGGCCCCGGGGGTGTTCCTAGTCCCGTGTTGTTCCCCACGGCAGGTGGCCCCCGACTGGAGCTGCGGCCATGGGAAACACCACCAGCGACCGGGTGGCTGGCGAGCGCCACGGCGCCAAGTCTTCACGCGCCGAAGGCGCCGGCGGCCATGCGCCGGGCAAGGAACATAAGATCATGGTGGGGAGTACGGACGACCCTAGCGTCTTCAGTTTGCCAGACTCCAAGGTGAGCGTCCCCACGCCCCCGGTGGGCGCAGCTGCAGCAGGATGGGGGTCAGAGCTCCTCCTCCCTTTCCTGGTTCTTACCACACTGACCTAGGTTACGGTTTTCTGACTTAAAGGGATTGGCGGGGGGGGGGGGACGGAGATGTTGGAGGTTAATTACTCCGGCGGCGCTGCCTCAAAACAGGATAGAGGCGGAGTTTTTGTTTCTCGATTAATTTGTTGGCCATATTTTTACGATGGGGACTGTAGACCCCCACCCCCACCCCATCCCTGATTTTCCTAACAGGCAGGTGCCCTCTTTTAAGAGTACTGATGAGTTTAAAGGTTGTAAACCCTGGTAGAAAACTTAAGACGGTAGGTTGCCTGAGTTGCTGATCGTCGGCGGCAGTTTCTCAAATTTACCCTGAGGTGGGTAAATGAATTTCTTTTTCCTGACAATTTCTGTGTATCAGTATCATTTTTGCCCTTCTAAGAACTCATCGCTTCTGATCCTCTCCCCCTTTGGCATGATTGTGAGCAGCAACCACTTGCTTATTTGATACTTTCTCCTAGTCTTGGGGGTCAATAAAGGACCTCCTTTGGTTGCTCAGTTTTCATTTCATACTTTATATTGTGGTGGCTGAGGTGCTTCTTTCACGCCCAGCTACATCCTCAAGTGGGAGAGCAAATGTTTCCAGGATTTCTCCACTTCCAATAGCAGTTCATGATGTTACCATCGCTGAAAAAAGGACAACCCACAGCTGCCTGGAAGACCTTGCTCTCAAATCCAAGGACTTTCAGAAAAGTGGCAACTTGTGTTCACCCATAGAAGTGTTAGATGGAGCTAACAGCAATGTGATTACCGTCCGAATATTTCTAGTCACATTTAGAGCTGTCAGCACGAAATACAATAATCCCTCCAGGCAGTGCGAGTGGGATAAAGTAGAAAAATGGGGGACTGAGGAGATTCTGGCGTATTTGAAGTTTCTTATCACTTCAAACCTTCCACCAAATTGGGGTTTCAGAGAGTAAAGATTGACTTGCCCCATAGGTGGCACATGAAATTTGGATTCTACTGTTTATTTTCTTGAATCCCAGTTGAGAACATAACTACAGAAAAAGAAGTGAAGGTGATTAAAAGAACCACTTCTTGGGGTTTCTTCTCCATTCCTTCCTTCCTTCTCCTACTTTAGAACTTCTTCCTCAACATTTGGGCCATCTACCAAGTCATTTGAATTTACTTCTTCAAAGCTTTCTCAAGGTGATCCACCTCGTAATTTTACCCTTTTCCTACATCGATGACTCAGGATTTAAGTACAGTGTATTATCAAACTGTTACTGCAATAATCGGTGTGCTGAATAAAAGCCAGGTTGCTCCATCTGAAATGGAGCCTATTTTGGCTCATTCTTTCCTTAACCTCAGTCATTTGTGAATAAGAAAATTGTTTCAGATAATTCCTAAGGTCTATTCTATGTCTAAAATTTTATACTTCTTAATCTACTCTCTTCTTCCTTCAGTGTTTTGCTTAAACATTTTCAAACTGTAGTTCTCAATGTTTCTCCTCTTTTCCTGATGATTTTGCTGATGATTTAACTTGGAGTAAATGGGCTTTCTGCTAGTCAGCTGCACTCAGGCCTGCCACAGAAATGTCATGTCATATGTGGAAGGGCTTTCTTCCAAAGCTAGCATATTAATAGTTTGTAGCTTTCAAATTCTAAACTGAAAATACTAAATCATGAAAGTAACTGATAGAAACAGTGGCAGTGGGGCCTACATTGCTTCAAATGACAATCCTCATCAGTGGACTAGTTCAGTGGTTCTCAATCCTATTTGCGCATTAGAATCACTTGAGATTTGTTTAAACACTATATGGAAATTTGGAAACATTTTCCATGTTTCAGAGTAGGAAGAACAAAGTAGTGTAATGAACTCCTATATACCCATCACCCAGTTTAAACAATGATCAAATTGTGAACAAATTTATATCCTCTATACCCCAATCCATTCTCCCCCCCAGCAATTATTTTGAAACAAATTCCAGACATCCTATCAAATATTATTTTATCTGTAAATATTTTAGGATGTATCTGTAAAGATGAGGTTTTTTTCTTTGTTTATTTTAACAACCACAGTATTATTCTTCTCTGTGAAACTTTTTAAAAGCAGATTCCTAGGCCCTATATCTAAATCAGAATCTGAGAGTTATTCTTAGGCATATGTAAAAATTTCTGTAATTCTAATGCAGCCAGTCATGCAAGAGTGCATTGCTTTAAGAATAAGGAGATAAAGGTTTTCACTTAAGACACTTCCTTATGTAATGTTAAAGTCCCTTCAATTCTGTTTCTCTGTTTACTTGAGTTTATGCTGCTACTTGTGTCTCATAGTATAGTTTTGAGGAATATTGAGAGACTGTATGGAAGGTAGACTACCTTAGCCATTTTCAAAGTAAAGCCCAAATGAATAAGTTAATCCTTTTTTTTAACCCACATTATTTGGTGATGTTTTTACTTGATACAGTAGTCCTATTTACCTATTTACCAAAGTCATTTAAACCATTCTGAAGTGGGGATCAGCAAACTTTTTCTGTAAGGGACCAGACAGTAAATATTTTAGACCTATGGACTGTACAGTCTCTGTCACAACTCTTCAGTTTTGCTTAGCATGAAAGCAGCTGTAGATCATATGTAAATGAATGAGCATGGCTATTTTCCAATAAAAGTTTATTTATAAAAGCATTTGGCTCCCTGGCCAGAGTCTGCCAACTCTTGTTCTAAAGGATAGTAATGAAAATAAACTAAGTAAGAAGTCAATTTTTTTTTTTTATAATCCTACAGACCTCATTTGATATTGGAACTGCTTTTGTAAAAGGAAGCTGTGTTTTTGATCTGATACTCCTTGAGGCTCCAGAATTTTCATCCCCACTCCTGAAATAATTAGTATATACCTGGCAGAAGTGAGCAAGTAAGATTTCATAACCACTTCTCAAAAATTAAGAAACCAATGCTATGATTTTTCTATACTTTTAATGTCCTTTTGTAACCTATTAGCCAAAATGAAGTTTATGAATTATTTATGAATTTCAGTATCTCTAACTTGCATTACAACTGATAATTCAGAGCTGGTCTTATTTACATGTGAAGAATACATGGCTAACTTTATTGCTTTTTACGGAAGCATACTTTTTTTTCACATTTTTTCTCTTAAGAGGTACTCAGAAGCATAATTGCCTGCCTGTGAGTTAATCTGGTAACAGGGAGTAGTAAGTAAGCTTCCCTACACCTCTTTTTTTGAAAGGGAGATCTTAAGGCTCTGAAAGGTTGAGTGATATATGCAAAGTCTAAAGTTAGGCTGTGATTTGGGCAACGCCTGAGCATAAGTCATTTGACCATTTTGGTCCTAGATGTGTTATTTTTCTATAGTTTGTTCAGTATCTGATTCAGTTGCTAATTTTCAAGGCTTATTGATCCTTACCAGAAACCTAGCACCCCTCTCTGCCCTAGGGAGGAGAGTGACCTTTTAAGAATTCCTGGGTCACAATTTAGGGATGACCTAATCCTTCTTACAGCTCCCTGGGGACAAAGAGTTTGTATCATGGCAGCAGGATTTGGAGGACTCCGTAAAGCCCACACAGCAGGCCCGGCCCACTGTTATCCGCTGGTCTGAAGGAGGCAAGGAGGTCTTCATCTCTGGGTCCTTCAACAATTGGAGCACCAAGATTCCACTGATTAAGAGGTGAAGACAAGTGTCTTGGTTGAGTCTACAGGGTCCAGGAGTAGAGACCTGATTTCCCTTCTCAGGGGAGAGACCTTGCTGGACTGCTCCTCTCCACCCGATAGGGACTCTTATCTAGAACATTTTCTGTGACCAATGACTACATCTGTGGCTGTTTTTGTTTTTTTTTTTTAATCTCATAGTGAGTCAGAAATGTTTAACCAGTTAGAATATCATTGCCTTAGAGGAACTTATCATACAGCTTTGTGGGTACATTCTTTAGGACTGTGTTAACATAAGTCCTGTCTATGCTTGTGGGAAGTCATCTGTAACTGGCTGAGTCCACTTGTTCTGACTTCTGCACTAAGACAAAACACAACTGATGTACTAGGTAGTAATGTGAGTTGTTGCTTGCAGAGCAATAATGAATTATTTGGTAATCAGAATGGCCCTTTATAAATAGGTCATTTTTCAGAAAATGCTCACCAAAATATGGAAAGGGTAACTTGAGGCACTTCTATATTCTGAAGCTACCTGCTATCTTTACACTTGTGAAGGAACCTATTCCTACTGAAGCAAATTAGCTGTACTAAGGTGAACCATTTTGGGGGATTAACATCTATTGTTCTTTTCCAGATATTAAGAACTAAAGTTATTGGGAGGGGCTGGCAAATATGTGCTCAAGGTGATACAGAAAAGGGGAATGGGTCTGTAAATTATTTTTTATTCCAGGGGAGACAATTGCTTAGGAATGTGGGAGATCACTGGTATGATGTTGTGAATGTCTCATGGTTTTTACATTTACATTCTGTCTTCTAACAGGAACTTGGCCTGTTTAACCTTCTGTTTTCTTCTGTAGCCATAATGACTTTGTTGCCATCTTAGACCTCCCTGAGGGAGAGCACCAGTACAAGTTCTTTGTGGATGGACAGTGGGTTCATGATCCGTCAGAGGTAAGGCCTTGATCTCCAAGGGTAACCATTAATTTAACTGTCCTTTTGCCTATTATTCCCCTTGGTGTCCAACGTCATTGCTGTTGTGATTGATGGGCTCCTACACTGGAGGATTTCTCTCTTGATTAAAGATGGAGGTGCCAAGTATGATCATTTTTTAAAATAGGAGAGTTAGATGGAAGAGATGAATTTAAAACAGGGTATATGAATATTTTCCATTCATTGTTTCAGCCTGTGGTTACCAGTCAGCTTGGCACGATTAACAATTTGATCCATGTCAAGAAATCTGACTTTGAGGTGTTTGATGCTTTAAAGCTAGATTCAATGGAAAGCTCGGAGACATCTTGTCGAGGTAATTTTGTAGTATTTGCTTTTTCTTGATGTGTTTTTCTTACAATGCTTGTTTCTTCCCAAGGGTGGTTTTTGTTTTTCATTTTCTCGTCAGGAATCTTCTGAATCATATATGTGTGTGTGTCTGTGTGTGCATATATATATATATGTATGTATATGCACACACAGACACACACACAAATTATAACTTATTAGTATATGTATCTATTTGTCTATATATATATTTGTCCTCTAAACATTTAGATCTTGTCTGAGAGAAAAAAAATCTCAGTCTAGTGTATTTGATTTCAAACTTTTCAACCAAGATCTACAGCAAGACATTTGTTTTACTTTGTAACCCATTTTCTCTCTCCCCATCTCTCTCCCTCTCCCTATCTTTCTCCCTCTCTCTCTCTCACACACAGACACACACACACACACACACACACACGCACCTGTAACACAAGTCTTGGCAGAATGTGTGTGTCTGTTACATGTGATACACTCTATTATCTATTTCACCCTTTCTTTCATGAGCCACTAATGGGCTACAGCCTGTAGTTTAAAAAGCTATTTCTAGGAATATTTCTTTTTTTTAAAATTTTTTATTGTTATGTTAATCAACATATATTACATCATTAGTTTTTGATGTAGTGTTCCATAATTCATTGTTTGTGCATAACACCCAGTGCTCCACGCAGAACGTGCCCTCTTTAATACCCATCACCAGGCTAACCCATCCCCCTACCCTCCTCCCCTCTAGAACCCTCAGTTTGTTTTTCAGAGTCCATCGTCTCTCATGGTTCGTCTCCCCCTCTGACTTACTCCCCTTCATTCTTCCCCTCCTGCTATCTTCTTCTTCTTCTTTTTTCTTAACATATGTTGCATTATTTGTTTCGGAAGTACAGATCTGTGATTCAACAGTCTTGCACAATTCACAGCGCTCACCATAGCACATACCCTACCCAATGTCTATCACCCAGCCACCCCATCCCTCCCACCCTCCACCACTCCAGCAGCGCTCAGTTTGTTTCCTGAGATTGAGAATTCCTCATATCAGTGAGGTCATATGATACATGTCTTTCTCTGATTGACTTATTTCACTCAGCATAACACCCTCCAGTTCCATCCACGTCGTTGCAAATGGCAAGATCTCATTCCTTTTGATGGCTGCATAATATTCCGTTGTGTTTATATACCACTTCTTCTTTATCCATTCATCTGTCAATGGACATCTTGGCTCTTTCCACCGTTTGGCTATTGTAGACATGGCTGCTATAAACATTGGGGTGCAGTACCTCTTCGGATCCCTACATTTGTATCTTTGTGGTAAATACCCAGTAGTGCAATTGCTGGATCGTAGGGTAGCTCTATTTTCAACTGTTTGAGGAACCTCCATACTGTTTTCCAGAGGGGTTGCACCAGCTTGCATTCCCACCAACAGTGTAGGTGGTTCCCCTTTCTCCACATCCCCGCCAACATCTGTCGTTTCCTGACTTGTTCATTTTAGCCATTCTGACTGGTGTGAGGTGGTATCTCATTGAGGTTTTGATTTGGATTTCCCTGATGCCGAGTGATGTTGAGCACTTTTTCATGTGTCTGTTGGCCATTTGGATGTCTTCTTTGGAAAAATGTCTGTTCATGTCTTCTGCCCATTTCTTGATTGGATTATTTGTTCTTTGGGTGTTGAGTTTGATAAGTTCTTTATAGATTTTGGATACTAGCCCTTTATCTGATATGTCATTTGCAAATATTTTCTCCCATTCTGTCGGTTGTCTTTTGGTTTTGTGGACTGTTTCTTTTGCTGTGCAAAAGCTTTTTATCTTAATGAAGTCCCAATAGTTCATTTTTGCCCTGGCTTCCCTTGCCTTTGGCGGTGTTTCTAGGAAGAAGTTGCTGTGGCTGAGGTCGAAGAGGTTGCTACCTGTGTTCTCCTTTAGGATTTTGATGGACTCCTGTCTCACGTTTAGGTCTTTCAACCATGTGGAGTCTATTTTTGTGTGTGGTGTAAGGAAATGGTCCAGTTTCATTCTTCTGCATGTGGCTGTCCAATTTTCCCAACACCATTTGTTGAAGAGACTGTCTTTTTTCCATTGGACATTCTTTCCTGCTTTGTCAAAGATAAGTTGACCATAGAGTTGAGGGTCCATTTCTGGGCTCTCGATTCTGTTCCATTGATCTATGTGTCTGTTTTTGTGCCAGTACCATACTGTCTTGATGATGACAGCTTTGTAATAGAGCTGGAAGTCCGGAATTGTGATGCCGCCAGCTTTGCTTTTCTTTTTCAACATTCCTCTGGCTATTCGGGGTCTCTTCTGGTTCCATACACATTTTAGGATTATTTGTTCCATTTCTTTGAAAAAAGTGCATGGTATTTTGATGGGGATTGCATTGAATGTGTAGATTACTCTAGGTAGCATTGACATCTTCACAATGTTGGTTCTTCCAATCCATGAGCATGGAACGCTTTTCCATTTCTTTGTGTCTTTTTCAATTTCTTTCCTGAGTATTTTATAGTTTTCTGAGTACAGATCCTTTGCCTCTTTGGTTAAATTTATTCTTAGGTATCTTATGGTTTTGGGTGCAATTGTAAATGGGATCGACTCCTTGATTTGTCTCTCTTCTGTCTTGGTGTTGGTGTATAGGAATGCCACTGAATTCTGTGCATTGATTTTATAGCCTGCTACTTGACTGAATTCCTGTATGAGTTCTAGCAGTTTTGGGGTGGAGTCTTTTGGGTTTTCCACATACAGTATCATATCATCTGCAAAGAGTGAGAGTTTGACTTCCTCTTTGCCGATTTGGATGCCTTTGATTTCTTTTTGGTGTCTGATTGCTGTGGCTAGGACTTCTAATACTATGTTGAATAGCAGTGGTGAGAGTGGACATCCCTGCCGCATTCCTGACCTTAGGGGAAAAGCTCTCCGCTTTTCCCCATTGAGAATGATATTCGCTGTAGGTTTTTCATAGATGGCTTTTATGATATTGAGGTAGGTGCCCTCTATCCCTATACTCTGAAGAGTTTTGATCAAGAAAGGATGCTGTACTTTGTCAAATGCTTTTTCTGCTTCTATTGAGAGGATCATATGATTCTTGTTCTTTCTTTTGTTAATGTATTGTATCACGTTGATTGATTTGCGGATGTTGAACCAGCCTTGCAGCCCAGGGATAAATCCCACTTGGTCGTGGTGAATAATCCTTTTAATGTACTGTTGGATCCTATTGGCTAGTATTTTGGTGAGAATTTTTGCATCCATGTTCATCAAGGATATTGGTCTGTAATTCTCCTTTTTGATGGGGTCTTTGTCTGGTTTTGGGGTCAAGGTAATGCTGCCTCATAAAATGAGTTTGGAAGTTTTCCTTCCATTTCTATTTTTTGGAACAGTTTCAGGAGAATAGGTATTAATTCTTCTTTAAATGTCTGATGGGATTCCCCTGGGAAGCCATCTGGCCCTGGGCTTTTGTTTCTTGGGAGAGTTTTGATGACTGCTTCAATTTCCTTAGTGGCTATAGGTCTGTTCAGGTTTTCTATTTCTTCCTGGTTCAATTTTGGTAGTTGATACATCTCTAAGAGTGCACCCATTTCTTCCAGGTTATCTAATTTGCTGGCATAGAGTTGCTGATAATATGTTCTTATAATTGTATTTCTTTGGTGTTGGTTGTGATCTCTCCTCTTTCATTCATGATTTTGTGGATTTGGGTCATTTCTCTTTTCTTTTTGATCAGTCTGGCCAGGGGTTTATCAATCTTGTTAATTCTTTCAAAGAACCAGCTCCTAGTTTCGTTGATCTGTTCTACTGTTCTTTTGGTTTCTAGTTCATTGATTTCTGCTCTGATCTTTATTATTTTTCTTCTCCTGCTGGGTTTAGGCTTTATTTGCTGTTCTTTCTCCAACTCCTTTAGGTGTAGGGTTAGGTTGTGTATTTGAGACCTTTCTTGTTCCTTGAGAAAGGCTTGTATTGCTATATACTTTCCTCTCAGGACTGCTTTTGCTGTACCCCCAAGATTTTGAACACTTGTGTTTTCATTTTCATTGGTTTCCATGAATTTTTTTAGTTCTTCTTTAATTTCCTGGTTGACCCATTCCTTCTTTAGTAGGATGCTCCTTAGCCTCCATGTATTTGAGTTCTTTCCGACTTTCCTCTTGTGATTGAGTTCTAGTTTCAAAGCACTGTGGTCTGAAAATATGCAGGGAATGATCCCAATCTTTTGGAACCGGTACCTGATTTGTGATCTAGGATGTGATCAGTTCCGGAGAATGTTCCATGGGCACTAGAGAAGAATGTGTATTCCGTTGCTTTTGGAGGGAATGTTCTGAATATGTCTATGAAGTCCATTTGGTCCAGTGTGTCATTTAAAGTCTTTATTTCCTTGTTGGTCTTTTGCTTAGATGATCTGTCCATTTCAGTCAGGGGGGTGTTAAAGTCCCCCATATTATTGTATTGTTGTCAATGTGTTTCTTTGCTTTTGTTATTAATTGCCTTATATAATTGGCTGCTCCCATGTTCAGGGCATAGATATTTACAATTGTTAGATCTTCTTGTTGGATAGACTCTTTAAGTAGGATATAGTGTCCTTCCTCATGTCTTATTACAGTCTTTGTTTTAAAATCTAATTTGTCTGATATAAGGATTGCCACCCCAGCTTTCTTTTGTTGTCCATTAGCATGGTCAATGGTTTTCCACCCCCTCACTTTCAATCTGGGGGTGTCTTTGGGTCTAAAATGAGTCTCTTGCAGACAGCATATTGATGGGTCTTGTTTTTTAATCCAATCTGATAGCCTGTGTCTTTTGATTGGGGCATTTAGCCCATTTTCATTCAGGGTAACTATTGAAAGGTATGAATTTAGTGCCATTGTATTGCTGTGAGGTGACTGTGACTGTATATTGTGTGTGTTCCTTTCTGATCTATGCTGCTTTTAGGCTCTCTCTTTGCTTAGAGGACCCCTTTCAATATTTCTTGGAGGGCTGGTTTCGTGTTTGCAAATTCCTTTAGTTTTTGTTTGTTCTGGAAGCTTTTTATCTCTCCTTCTATTTTCAGTGACAGCCTAGCTGGATATAGTATTCTTGGCTGCATATTTTTCTCGTTTAGTGCTCTGAAGATATCTTGCCAGTCCTTTCTGGCCTGCCAGGTCTCTATGGATAGGTCTGTTGCCAATCTAATATTTCTACCATTGTAGGTTACATATCTCTTCTCCTGAGCTGCTTTCGGGATTTTCTCTTTGTCTCTGAGACTCGTAAGTTTTACTATTAGATGTCGGGGTGTTGACCTATTATTATTGATTTTGAGAGGGGTTCTCTGTGCCTCCTGGATTTTGATGCCTGTTTCCTTCCTGACATTAGGGAAGTTCTCTGCTATGATTTGCTCCAATATACCTTCTGCCCCTCTCTCTCTTTCTTCTTCTTCTGGGATCCCAATTATTCTAATGTTGTTTCGTCTTATCATATCACTTATCTCTTGAATTCTGCCCTCGTGATCCTGTAGTTGTTTATCTCTCTTTTTCTCAGCCTCTTTATTTCCCATTATTTGGTCTTCTATATCACTGATTCTCTCTTCTGCCTCATTTATCCTAGCAGTTAGTGCCTCCATTATTGATTGCACTTCATCAATAGCCTTTTTGATTTTGACTTGGTTAGATTTTAGTTCTTTTATTTCTCCAGCAAGGGTTTCTCTAATAACTTCCACGCTTTTTTCAAGCCCAGCTAGTATCTTTAAAGTCATGATTCTGAACTCTAGGTCCGACATCGTACTAATGTCCATATGGAGTAGGTCCCTGGCTGACGGTACTACCTCTTATTCTTTTTGCTGAGGTGATTTTTTTCGTCTTGTCATTTTGTCCAGAGGAGAATAGATGAATGAGAGAACAAAATGCTAACAGGTTTACAACGTCCCCAGCAAATATACTGTATACAAATCAGAAAAGACCTGAAACCAGGGGAAAAGAAAGGGAAAGAAAGAAAAAAGAAAGAGAAAAAAAAAAGAAAAAAGATAAAAACAAAAACAGAACAATACAAAAAAAGCAGAATATGATCAAATATGATCAGGCTAGTGCATAGATCAGTGCCACACACTAGATTTTGGGCGTATTTTGGTCTGTTAGGAAAAAGTGCCTCCTAAAATTTTAAAGGAAGAAAGACATATATGTAGAAAATAAGGGTTGATACAATGAAGGGATGGAAGATGACTGTAAAGATGAAAATTATAAAAGATTTTATAAAAGGAATTGATAAGTTGTTTGAAAAAAGAAAAAAGAATATTTAAAAAGAAAAAAAAGGGAGAGAATGTGATCAGGCAGGAGACTAGAACAAAGCCATACACTAGTGATTTAGGGTATATTTTGATCTGTTAGAAGAAAGCGTATCTCAAAATTTTAAAGAGAGAACAACTTATATATATATATATATATATATATATATATATATATATATATATATATATATGCCAAAAATAAGGGTAACTACTATGAAGGGATAAAATATGACTCTAAAAATGAAAAATAAAAAATGTTTTTTTTTTTAAAAAGGGATTGATAAGATGTTGGTTGAAAAAGGGAAAAAGAAAAATTAAAAAAAAAACAGTTAAAAAAATTAACTTTGATCAACTAATGAATCATGGTAAAAAAAAGTCATGAATTCTATGTGCAGTATTCCCCTAGCGCTGGAGTTCTCCCGATCTCCTTGATCGGTAAACTTGGTCTTGGCTTGCTGGCTGTTCGTGCTGATCTTCTGGGGGAGGGGCCTGTTGCCGTGGTTTCCAAATGTCTTTGCCGGAAGCTGAATTGCCCCGCCCTTGTCGGTCGGGGCTAAGCAAGCTGCTTGGGTTTGCTCTCAGGAGCTTTTGTTCCCTGCAAGCTCTCGGTACAGCTTTGGAGGACCAGGGCGAAAATGGTGGCCTCCCAATCTCCACCCGGAGGAGCTGAGAACTCGGGGCCCCGCTCCTCAGTCCGCCACCAGAGAAAAGCAATCACACCCGTCTCCCTGTTCTCCGGCCGCACTCTGTGCTCACCCGGCCTGTGACCGAGCGTTTCTATCTCTGGCACCCGACCCCGTGTGGAGTCTCCAACCCAGCAGATCCCGCGGTGCGCTCCCACGCCGCTCCTCCCCGGGGAGGAAGGGGAGTCTCCCCCGCTCTGCCGTTTGTTGGGTCCCTGCTGGAGGAGCAGTGGCCCGACTGGGCCGCGGATCACAGTTTATGGCAACCCCGAGCTGAGAGCCCGCGCCTCGGCTCCGTCTCTGCAGCCGGCTTCCCCGCTCCGATACCTGGGAGCTCTGCCACACTCAGGCACCCCCGGTCTTTCTGTGACCCCAAGGGTCCTGAGACCACACTGTCCCGGGAGGATTCCACCCCCCGCTTAGCCACTGCAGCGACGTCCCTCAGCGGAGCCAAGTTCTAAAAGGTCCGATTTTGTGCTCCGTGGCTCTATCACTTGCCAGAAGCGGCCCACAGCGGCCCCCTCCCCCGCCGTCTATCCTCCCGAATATCGCCTCGGATTCACTTCTCCGCACGTCCTACCTTCTAGTAAGTGGTCGCTTCTCTGTTCAGAGAGTTGTTGCTACTCCCCTCTTCAATCTCCTGTTGAGTTCGTAGGTGTTCAAAATGGTTTGATCCGTATTCAGCTGAATTACTGAGACCAGATGAAATCTAGGTCTCCTACTCCTCCGCCATCCTGCTCCGCCCCCCCATTTCTAGTAATATTTCATTTACCTTTTGACAGTATCACCCAGCTGAGACTAGTTCTGTCTGGTTTGCCTTGTTTAGCTGGACCTGCATTAGCTTAATCCTGCCAGGTTGATAGCTTGGCTGGCAGTTCTACATTTTTATATGGCCCTCCAGTTATGGCCGTCTTTGGGGAGAAAGGGTTACAAAACCCCCACAACTCTTTTGTGTGTATGTTAACTGAAGTTTTATAAATTTTTGGTTAAGAAAAAGTTCCTTGTTAGAAGAAAAGACCTGTATCCTTTAGTTTCTCCCATATTACTTTTTTCCATGGCTTTTATCACATTTGCTACAACATCAGAAGAGTGATTTGCTAACCACGCTCACAATTACTATTTTAGTACATTACATTAAAGGCTATAACTGTCTAAAGAATCGTGCACACCGTTCCCAGTGAGTACACTTTTCCCTTGTGAGTTCAAAGCTTGCCCCTGCTACTCACTAGCTTTGAAGTCATGGACAGGTCCTTCAACCTTTCTGGTTCTCAGTTCCCTATCACTAAAATCAGAGGCTTAGAATCTCAGTGATTCTCATCTGAGGAGACACAACCTTAAGTGGAGCATATTAGAATCTTAAGGGCGCAAAGGTGGCTTATGTAGCTTCTAAAAGACTAATCAATAGTATAATAATTGTCTGTTTATGAAAATCATAAAAATAGTTTTTATTATATAAGCCCAGTAGTAAAGCTGAAGCTTCTTCTTGACTGGTGGGGCAGTGATTAACAAGGGTTTAATTATATTGAATTAAGTCATGAGGCCACTTGCAACTACATTTTTGCATTATATGATTCTGGAGAAGCAACCGATGAACAATAGAAATGGAATCATAATTATATAGAAAGAGGACTAGCATACTTTCGATATCTCTGTCTTCCCTCTTTCACCCAATTTCCTGATCTACTTTGTGTCTGTATGGATTTGCCTATTTTGGACCTTTCATATAAATGGGATCACACAATATGTGGTCTTTGGTGTTTGGCTTCTTTCACTTAGCATGTTTTCAGGGTTCATCCATGTTATATGCTCAGTACTTCACTCCTTTTTATGACTGAATAAAATTCCATTGTATGGATTCATTAGCCAATGGACATTTGGATCATTTCCACTTTTTGTCTATTATAAACAATGTTGTTCTGAACATTTGTGCTCAAGTCTTTGTGTGGACGTATGTTTTCATTTCCCAAGAGTATAATTGCTGGGTCATATGCCAACCTAAAGTTTAACTTTTGGAAGAATTGCCCAACTGTTCTCCAAAGCTGCTGCACCATTTTATGGGGATCGTACAAAAGTTCCAATTTTTCCATATCCTCACCAACAATTACTATTGTGTGTGTTTTTATTATAGCCATCTTAATGAGTGTGAGGTGGTATTTGATTTACATTTCCCTAACACCTACTACATCATTAGTAGTCTTGTCCTCATTGTTGCAATCATTGTACTATCAGCAGTCTTAGAGTTTATAACCTTGTTATCTATTGCTTGCGTGGAAAAAAAAATCTAATTTTTTCACATCAGTTGACAGTTTACAAGGCATTGTCATATCTGTTACCTCCTTTCGTTCCTATAAAAACATTGTGAAATAGGGTAGAGATTATTATCTTTCAGTTTATGAATGAAGAAACTGACCATAATAGAAGGATTTGTTCTAGGTCATACAGCTGATAAATAGAGTAGCTCTTCTCTGTACCTATGTCTTCCACTCCTCATCCCCGCCTCTGTCCCCCACATCATGTTGCCATGTTGAGGAATTTTAGGGTTCATGTTCAGGATGACTGAGACTCTTTCTTTTGCCTTACAATTGTAGACCTAGCAGGTTACAAGTTTATGATCTATGACTTCTACCATATTTAATATTAGCTGCCATCTGTTGACAGTTTTTTCATGAATTTTTACTAGCTCTCCAACTTTCCCTTATATTTGGATAAATCTCTTCCAGACCTTTCCAGCTCTCCCCCTGGGCCTTATGGTCAAGAAATGTATGTGTTTCGATCTGAGGAGAGATTCAAATCCCCACCCATCCTACCTCCTCACCTTCTTCAAGTTATTCTTAACAAGGACACTAATATTTCTGTGAGTATCCTGAGAGAATTGCTGGGGCATCTGGGTGTTACTAGGACCATTTGAGCCAAAGTTAGTAATCCTAGAGGTTGGGATTATTACAAAGCTGTGTTGAGAATGTAAATCATATACCTATCAATAGCATTACAGATAACTTTTTCCAGGGCTGAGTTACTACTTTTCTAGGTACTGATATCAAAATTCATAGTTATCTTCTGGTCCTACTAAATTAGACCCAGAGCCATGGATTGCTAGAACCAATTTCTGGGACTTCAGTCCAACACAAGATAAGACCTACTTATCATTTGGGGACATTCAAAAGGACTATAAGGGGTTCTTGGTTTTTTATTTCCCACATAATTTACGTCTCTAGTCAATTCACCTGATTCCCACCAAGATTATTTTTGCCTCTTAACACAAATCTTCTGTATGTGTTGTGGTCAAGATTTTTGTTTTAGCTCTATTAAGGGAGATAAATAGATGCTAAGGCTTAGAGTTTCTGTCCTGGACTCAGAATTTTCCTAATTCTCTGTAATGAGAACATAAAGATTGCTATATACTAAGGTGAGTGTATTATTTTGAAAAAATACACATTCTAGTTTAGCATTTCTCAACAGATCCAAAGAGCTCTAAGGAAGAGTAAACTGTTTGGTTGAAAACTGTGCACTTAACCCCATTTAGTGATTTTTTTTTTTTCTTTCTTAGTGTGACCCAGCCTTGCTTCCTGAGCCCAATCATGTTATGCTGAACCATCTCTATGCATTATCCATTAAGGTAAGTGGTGGGCCTGGCTCTTCCCCAAAATGGGAGGGCAGGGGTAACACGTGGTTTCTTGCCCTGCCACCTCAATGAGGCTAAAGCTGGCCATAACGATCAAATTATAGGAGAAGAACTTCCTTTTTTTTAACTATAGGTGGGTTTTTTGTTTGTTTGTTTGTTTGTTTTTAATCTTAGTCCCTATTCCTATGTTCTGGCTAGCTGAATTGGCCTGTCATTAAATGACTTTTCCGCTTCCTGGTTTCTTTTGGATAGCTATAACCTTTGTACCACCTACTTAATTGAATTGGAGTTCACAGCACTAGGATTTCATCTGCAGGCAAAGCAAGTTCTCTTCTAGTTCAGAGAATGCTTGAATGTGATTAAGGATTTTGCTTTTTAAAGGTGAATGGGAGCTGCTTTTGAGTGCTTCGGTCATATACACCCACTGGTTGCATCTCTCCACTACACTAGGTAAAGGAGAAATGTGACCAGATATGCTCTGTCCCCTCCAATTCTAGAGTCCTTAGTTTCTCTGCTGCATTAGAGTCTGGGTTGAAAATACCCTTTCAGTCTTGTCATGTCTTTGTGGTTTGGCTATTGGAATGAAGTTGTATATGGCTCTGTAGTTACGGACTAGGCTGATCATCAGAATCACTTGGGGAAATTTGTAAAAATACAGTTTCAAAGCCTCCATCCCCAGAGATTCTGAATAAGTGCATCTAGGATGGACCCCCAGCAATTGTTTTTTAAGCTGCTTCTAGATGTGCAGCCACATTAGGGAAATCACTGACACAGCTATCTTTAACAGATTATGTCATACTTTAAAAATATATATTATTGAATTTAATTTTAACCCCTGTTTTATAGATAAAGAAACTAAGGCTCAGAGAAGGTCATAATGCCAGTAAGTACCAGAGAGAGGGCGGAGGTCCTCCCGTCCTCATTCCATGTTATTTCCTAGAGATCACAGCGCCAGGTCTTCCCAAGTAGATTTTTCTCTCACCTGCTCCTCGTTTCTACCAAACCCTTCCTGGCGCTGAATTTTTTACCTTCCTAGCTTCTGTCATATTTAGGCTATGATCAGCATACTCTGGTCACAGAATGTTAATCTGAGAAGCATTCATTGTAAATAACACAGCATATGGGAAAAAGGGAAGATGCACTGGTTTCTCAATTGGATTTGCTTGGGTTCTTTGGATCAGACTGAATTTTGCCTCCTGTAACTGCTCCTTGGCTATCAACTGATGCTCATGGGCCTACCATCTCCTCCTATGGCATACCCTTGAGCTGTAACACAACCAGGGAAAGAGTACCTCTTCCTTGTCATATTGGTTCTAACCCAGATCAGGGTCTTGATTACTGCGATTCAGCTTGGCCTTGACCCACTCCTGGTTCTGTCAGATTGTTTAGGCTGTTTGGAGTTGATCCATTAGATTGAATGTCTTTCCAAGGAAGATTTTGGGGTCTACTTTGTTCAAGGATAGAGAGGGATTCCTGAGTCTCCTCTTGATTAGAATGAACTTTTTAAGTTCATCCCTGACATTAAATCTAAATTAGCCCTGCTTTGGGGCTTGGAAATGGGGGGAAAAAAAATCACCCTCCTTTCTTCTCACTGCATTTTAGACTTTCTTCTAAAAATTAATGTCAGTGGGCGCCTGGGTGGCTCAGTCGTTAAGCATCTGCCTTTGGCTCAGGTCATGTTCCCAGGGTCCTGGGATCAAGCCCCGCATCGGGCTCCCTGCTCAGCGGGAAGCCTGCTTCTCCCTCTCCCCCTGCTGTGTTCCCTCTCTTGCTGTCTCTCTCTCTGTCAAATAAATAAAGAAAACCTTTAAAAAAAAAAAAAAAAGAATGTCAGGATATTTTTTTTCCATGCTAGTTTTAAACCCAATATTCACATTTGAGGTGGGGAAAGGAGTAAGATGGTAGGAAACTACTATTTCTTCAGCACCTGTTATGTCTCAGATATTCTCATATAATCATCAGAACCATCTTCATGGGGTAGGTGTTATCCTTTGTCATGATGAGAAAAAAGGCTTAGAGGCATCAAGTAGATTACTCAGGCCACAAATAGAGTAACAGTAGGAGTCAGGATTGGAATTTAAGTTGAATTGAACCAGCCTGTTTATATAATATCTACTATCTCTGTTAAAAGTGAGCGACTGTGAAGGACTGATGGCTGGAAGAGCCACCTATCGTCTGAACTAATGAATTAGTTGCATGTTTCTTTCCCTTGCAGGACAGTGTGATGGTCCTTAGCGCAACCCATCGCTACAAGAAGAAGTATGTCACTACTCTGCTGTATAAGCCCATCTGAAGGCATCCCTTCCTGCCTCCCAGGATTTAAGAGAAGCATCTCCCTTGCCTTTCTGGACTGGACCAGTCTTAACCTAAGACTGGAAGGCTAATTTGCTTTGAGGCTGATATGTGTGTTTCAGAGTCTTTGAGTAGGATGCTCTGCTTTTGCATTTGATTGCAGATGGGAGCTTTATGAGTTCATGGAATTTACTTTAAGAAAAAAAATTGTATATATGTGTGTGTGTGTGTGTGTGTGCATACACACACACACACACACACATACACATACACATATACACATATATGAGAGAAAGGTTAATGGAAGCCTCCTAGCTAGATGTGTTCTTTGCTTGTGGGGCCTCACCAAGACCAGTTTGAGGGAGCTGCAGGAAGAACCATTACAGGAAGCTTTTTTCCTAAAATGGATGAAGAGCCAACTCTCAGGATCCTTATTGGGTAGAGATTCTACCACTGCTACATTGGCTCTCCAAGGGATGGGCTTGTGCCAGACTTCTGCCCTACTTACAGTTGCCTCCCTGCAGGGGCAGCTTTTCTTGCATGGGTTCTCTGTATTCCTAGAGTATGTGGCACAGTCTGTGCTTTTTATGATACCAGATGCCCCACAAGAACCCTTTCTCTTCTCATTTCACATTCTTGCTTTGATAACCTCCTTCAGTTCCTATACCTGACCCATCCCTAACACAAAACTCACTGGCAAGTGACCCTTTCAAAGGCTATGTGGGACCTGACCCACTAACAAAGACTGGCACTGCCAGAAAGTCTCCTTTTCAGCCCAGCACAGGCCCAGGCCACTTTGTTACCACTAGTTTTCACTTCTACTAAAGAAAATAGGTCTCAGCATTATAAGAAGGGCAGAGTGCAGAAGGTCTACTTTCTCGTTTGTGTTTAGTGCCACAGCTTAGGCTGTCTTGGCATATTCCCATAGGTTTTCCCAGCTGGCCTGGCCCTGCTTCCGTATTTTCTTTTGCAGAGCAGACAGCTTTGAAGGTAGGAGTGGAACCAGGGAAAACTTTAATGTCCTTCTTCTTCGGGAGATTTTTATGTGCCTACATTATTCTTTAATTAAAAAATGCTTTTTCATTGTTCTTAAGAGACTGAATAGGAAAATTTTAAGCTCTTGATAAATGGTTCCCAAGATTTTCTTCAACAAGTATTCTAGCCCTCTATGGTCTTATATTAATGTGGCCAACCCTGTGCACATCACTACACTAAATACTGTTCTAGAAACAAATTCAGGTTCATTGGGTGCACCTAAAAAGTTCCTTCAACTTAAAGACTCAGTAGGCCAAGAAGCAAGAAAATATCCCTGGGGTTCCTAACCATGAATAGTATTGCTTCCCTGCACCAAGTACAAACAGGACCGTTTTGTTTCTCTCTTTTTTAAAAGTGTTCAGTGAAGAAGTGGGGTCAATGATTCTCATTTGTGGGAATGAAAAGGAGCTATCCAGTCCACTCGTGGGGTTCAGAGATAAAACATATTTTTCCAAGTATCTGTGGCTCTTCCATTAAGGATAAATGCAAGTCAAAACATTCAACACTGAAGGAGGCCAAACTTGATGCTTGAGAGACGCCTTGACTGTCAAGATGTGCCCAGCCACACTGAAAGGGCACCCATAGGTCAGTTTAGCTACCTCCTGTCTTTCCTGTTCAAAGCTGATGACACAGTTGTCTTTGGGTATGTAGACCTCAGATCCTGGGAGTGAGGCAGTAGGGCATTGGGGTGGTTTTGCTGGGAATGCAAATTGCTAAGTGCTTTGGTGGTTACTTGCTGAGAGTAAATACTGCTTTAGCCACTCAAGGCCCCCTTCTGCAGCAAAAAGCTTTTGTGGGAAACCTTTTATGGTCCCAACCACTTTCTGAGTGGTGTGTCACTTAAAAAATCCAGGCCAAATCCTATTATAACCAACTCTCAGGCTCTACATTGTCTTCAGTTATACTATTGTTTTTTCCGGTACCCATTAAATAAGTGGGCCACATAGGAGGATTCAAATTCTTGTTTGTTATTGGAGGATTTTGTTACACTACTATTTCTTATCAACAGTATTGAAGTGTAATTACCTATATGTTCGTGTGTTAAAAATTTTACACAGATGTATCAGTAGAGTGGGGCAAGAAAAGAGATTCCTTCAGTTTCTCAGGCCAGTGGCCTCTGTGGACTAGCTTTGGCTCCAGTGACACTAAGTTTGGTGCTGGTGGCCCTCAGATCTTCCTAATCTGGGTATGTGCAGAAAGTGTCCGTTTCCTACGTTCTTAGGTAATCCCAGCCAAATGTGAACTGAGAGCGGACCAGCTGGTATGGAAAAGGACAGGCACGGGGAACTGGGTGATAGCTCCTTCAGCACCGTTCCTTCCCTGCACTGCTAATACACCCCATGGCCCTGAGAAGCCTATCACACACAGGCTATCCCCAAGAAGCTGTTCTAGAAGGGAGAGAGGGAAAGAGGAAGGTAGCCCAGCGTACATCCCACTCATTCTTTTATGCTGGTTAAAGGGATAGTTATTTTCTGTAGAAGAGCTTGGCAGATTTTGAAAATGAATAAAGGCAGAAAAAAAAACCCACTTTTAGCTTTTAAAAAAACATGGCTGTTTTTGTTGTTTTTTGGGGGCTTTTGTTTTTTTTCGCTTCTAGGAGTTTCACAGAGTCAAAGTTAGAAAAGTTAGAAAGTCACTCTTTAGGAGTGCTAACCCTTCAAGAACTGCATCATGGTTTGGGGGTTGTGGGGAAAGGGAAGAGTGGCTGAGCTGAGGAGGATACAAATTAAAGGCTTAAGTAACTCAGAACTAAAAATAGCCTTTTTGTTGTGGTTGTTAATTAAATGAGACATAATATACTGGTATCCTTTGGATCTCAACGTACAGAACCTACTCTATAAAACATCCCTTTGTCTCTTGTTCCTTTTCTCTATCCTTTCTTTTATATTCTACTTTACCTTCATTTGTCAAGCTGACATTACCAGAGCCTCGGGTCAAATATTACCTAAAACAAATATTAGTCATCTTGCTGGTCTGGTCATGGTGATTAGCTTGCATTAAGCTTTCGGTCACTGTAGGTAAAACCCCCTATGAGCATACCTGGCTTCAAGTGTGTTGGCTTTTTTTTTTTTTTTAAACAATGCTAATATGGTAGAGAAACCCTGTAAAAGAAGAGTCCAAGAGAAGATTCTGAGAGGATCATACAAACCCAGGCCTCCAATTATTTCTTGTCTCTTATTGACCTAATGGATCTGAGATAAAACCTTTTTTGCAAAGTGTCAGTAATCCGTGTATGCTGCTAAAATGAAGTTAAGTTTGGAAAGAAGTGTTACCTCCAGAGTGTGCTTATATTAATCTGGGTATAAATGAAGGAGACATACTAATGATAGAATTCCCCTGCTTCTAATTGGGGAAATAGGGCTTTTAAAATTTTGACCTCAACTAAAAATGATATGCAATAGTCTATGTTATATGTGTTTGAAAAATATTCTATTCTCAGAGATTTCTGAGTCCTCATGTTCTAGTGATTTGGGGCATAGGCTTACAAGCAGATATACAGTTTGTTCACATGTTATTCTGACTCATCAATAAAACCAAGTTCCTGCTGTCTTCTACCAGGGACTGCTAGCTCCAGTTACCCATGGAATAGAGCACCTGGGAGGGCTAGGGGTCAGGAAGACTCTGGATCCTAGGCATTTGTCTTTCCTTAAGCGCCCATCACAGTGGAAGGTTGAAGGGCTATTATTTCTGCAGTGAACCCAAACTTCTGGAGTAAAAAGGCCAACTCTGTTTTTTAAACTATAAGAAGAAAGAAAGAGAAGTCTCAAGAGTCTGTTACTTATGAAATCCAATTCTTAGCAATGGAATCCCTCTAGAATTCATATGTGGACTTTGTCTTGATTTGCTTTTCTCTATTGTGCTTTGAAGTGATTAAGTTTCATTAACAATTAAATTTTTTATTAGTTCCAACATTAGTTGAACTAATTGCATTGTAGCACAGTGCTTTCGCAGTAAGATTGCTGTGAAATGCCACTCTGTGGATTTTGTAGTCAAGTTAAATGGTCAAGGGATACCTACCTACCATAAGTATTATATTATGTATTTGATCATCTTTTCTGTTCCCATCCACAGAACGCTTACCTTACCTAGGCTGTGGTTTTAGAACAGCCAAAGCTCACTGATGTCCATTAGTCCTAATCTCCACACTGGGCCCCATATGTGAGACTTGTTTGAATTTTGATAAATTGAAGGATGCTTGTTGTTATTTCACTGAAGCATTTTGAATGAATGCAGCTCTGTCATAGAGGGGGAATAAGACTATAATTTGGAAGAGAATTAAATATGTGAGTCCTCCTTTAAAGGGGCTTTTTGTAACCTTTAGTGCTGAGGTACGGGGCTGCTTTTTGGTATTCCACAAGGGATTGGCATGCAAGAATAGATTTTAAAGTTTTTCCCCAAATGTAATTTGTCACTGGCCTTTGACATGTCTGAAAATTGTGATGTTACATATACAGAAATGTGAGGTTTTTCCCATAAAACTGTTGAATAAAAGTATTATACAGCAATAATATTTGAGTTCTTTATTGGTCACTGATTATATTATAAAGATCTGCCTGCCTTGGTCGTCTCAGAACCTAAAGAATGCAAACCACCACGCAAACACATTTGAATTAAAGAAGTTGTAGGTGTAGGACACAAGTGATGTCATCCAACCATCTGCCACTTTTCCTCTTTTCCAGGCTATGCCATCATTAACTAGAGGAATGTGAACTCAATAATTTGAAATTTGGCACATTCTGTAAATCTGCATACTTAACTGTTATCCTGTGCTAGATTTGCTGAGGCCCTAGACTAAGGGTTTTCACCCGTCTGTACATTCATACCACCTACGCAGTTTCTATAAAAATATGCATCTATTACCTCCATCCCTAATTAAATGAAAATCTCTGGTATGGGACCCAGGCATCTGTATTAGAGTCCCCAGATGATTCTAATGCACATCCAAGGATGCGGATCCTCCCTACTTATTCTTACTGTCGGAGAGATACTTCATTATACATGAAGGCAGATTATGTGCTTCATTCTGACAGCAAATCACTCTCCTCAAATGGCTTTGCTCATGATGGTAACAGGATAATTTTTGTCTTCCATCCCTTTATTTCACAGGGTTCTTACATAATTGACCTCTGGACTTCTCCTAAAACAACACATCCAGGCTCCCCTATATTTGCCACTCTATAGCATCTAAAGTGAGTTAAATTTCCTTAAGGGAAACAAGAGAATGACACTAGGAGTGACTGGGAGAGAGGGTGAAAAGAGTAGGGGAGGTGATGAGAGAAGTGAAGGGGTGAAGTGGGGCAGGTGATGAAGACCAGTAATTGCAGAAACAGAACAAAAGTTAACCTCAACCCCCAGTAGCATGTCAAGAGACTAATTGCAGACAAGGCACAGTGTCAGATTTGATGTGGACTCAGCCTCTGACAGAATGCTCTCAACATCATGCTCCATGGTCGCTAAAACAGCATGGCACCAGAATTCTATCAAGGCCCAAACTTGTATTGGTGTGCTTCCTAAAGCATTTCTCTCTGGCCCACCTGTCTGGGGGTCTTGTATTCCTTCCAGAGCCCTCTCGTCCTCTGCACCAACAGTTACTCATAACACATCGTTGTTCAAAGACATCATGAACCTGTCCTCCTCCCTCCCCACCCCCCCCCCCCCGGCTTACATGGCCAGTGTTCATCCAGCAGCACATTTGCAAGTCTGGAGTACCTCCTCTCCCTAAACCGATTCCTTGGCTCCAGTGCTCTTACACTGGCTAAAGATGAATTTCTCCATGCTCTCCTACCAATTAGAATTCTTTCAGGCATTCAGTTGTGCTCCAAAGGAGACTTCTGTCTTGAGAGTTTTCTCTTTCATTGACTTCCTAGGGAGGAAGGCAAGGTTCCTCCTTGTCAGAGGTCAGAAGACCTAAGGTCCATATGATGTATGATATGTTTAAACCAAAAGTAGGTTTTCACAAATTTCTCTACTACTTATGAACTGGATACCCTTCACTACAGCTTCCAAAGCCCACCTGCTAGTGATAGATTATGATAAGAACATCAGGTAAGAATACTGAGCACCTGAAAGAACCACCAAGATTCCTGCAGACCTGTGTATCTGGATCTTGGCGGAAGCCTTAACCCCAGGCTTACTGTTTCCTCAAAACTATGACCTATACCCTAGCTTAGTTCTTGTTTTCAGGGATCTTTGTTATAGATTACAATAGTTCTGGGTCACAATTAGAAGTTAGGTGTTGAGATAGGGAGTGGGATGGGTGTTGCATTCAATTGGATCTCAGAAAATATTTTTGATTTCTAGCCCTCCCAGACACTGTTTTGTCCACAAATGGAAACATTTCTGCCAACCCGAAGATGGTGATTCTTTTTCTCCCCCAATTAGCAGATTTGGTTCATAGGTCGTCTGGAAGAGGACCTAGAGTTAGGATATCTGCAGACAGAGTAGAGGAATTTGACAATCCAGGGATCTACCAGATAAAGAGCCAGTCTGAGCTCAGAATTTTTAGCTATAATAGAGACCTGTAGCAGCAACCAGGTCTAGATGAACTCAGGTTCATGAAATAAGGTAGAACTGTCCAAGTGAACTGAGATTGCTAGTCATTTTATTTCCTGTAGCCATTTGCTGATTCTGCGCATGGAATGAAGACAGCTTTGCCCAGGCAGAGGGTAACTGAGGGGGTAAAGTAACACCAACAAAGCTCTTGGTGACACGTGGTGATAAAGGGAGGGCTTGAAAACTTGCGGGGCTTCAGATGCATGGTTAGTTTTCCCCAAAGGGTACTTACTGAGGTCTGAACTTGCATGGAATGCTTAAGAGCTAGCACAAAAGGCTTATAAAAGGTAGAGTGAAATCTCCAAAAGTCTGATGGTGCTGGAGTGATAAAGACAAATTATAGCAAGGGGGCTTTACTGAAGCACATGGTCCCAAAACATTTGTCAAGTATTGGAGTGATGTGGAGGTGGGACACAAAAGAACTATAATAAAAACTCTTGAAGGGCCAAATGGTTTCCCAATAACTGCATATGAAAACAAAACTCAAGAATACCTATAGGAATACGGGGCTCCTGGGTGGCTCAGTCAGTTAAGCATCTGCCTTCAGCTCAAGTCATGATCTCAGGGTCCTGGGATCAAGCCCCACTTTGGACTCCCTGCTCAACAGGGAGTCTACTTCTCTCTCTCCCTCTGCCCCCCCCCCACCACTCCTACACACTCTTGTGCATGCTAGCTCTCTCTCTCTCAAATAAATAAAATCTTTAGGAAAAAAAATACCTACAGGAATACAAAAATATGCAGTAATCAACAAGGTGAACAGTCACAATATTTGATATCTAATCAAAAATTACCAGCAGACTTTTGTTTCTGGTCAAAATGAAATAACAGGGATTAGATTTACCCTCCCACCTAAAACAACTAACCATCCAGACAAAATATATGAAACAGTGGTTTTCAGGGAAACCAAGCAGTAAAGAATAGTGATCCCTGAAATATGGGAAACAAATGAAGTGAGCCCTTTAATTGACTAAGCTGACTTCATTGAGAATTTCCAGCCTGGTGAACTGCCTGAGTTGAGGACACAGAGCTAAGAGTCTTCAGAATCCAACACTGCTAGAAGCACAGGATGGAGTACTAAGGAGGAGAAAGCTACACACACATAGAACTTAATTGGCAGAGGGTTCCCTTGTGTATTCAGCAGAGTACTGACCAATGCATATGAGAAAAGACACTTTCTGAGCCTAGATAAAGAACCACCAGAAAGAATAAAGAGAATAATACCCAGACCTCACACAGGGCCAGGAATAGTCTCTGTTCCTACCAGCCTGGTAAATAAACCTCTTTATTCATGAAATAATGAGTACAGTACTCAGAGGAGTCTTGCCTTCGTTGTGGGGAACAATTAGCCCCAAACAAAATGCTTGTGATAGGCAGAATAATGGCCCTCCAAAGATGTCTTTGTCCTAATTTCCAGAATCTATGAATATGTTGGATTACATGCCAAAGGGGAACTAAGACTGCAGATGGAATTAAGGTTGCTAATCAGTTGACCCTAAGATGGTGGGTTAACTCTGGATTATTAAGGTGGATGGACCCAATCTAATAAGTGAAAGAGGGAGGTCAGAGTGATACAATCTGAAAAGGACTTGACCTGTTCTTGCTGGTTTTGAAGATAGAAAAAGAAGACCATAAGCCAAGGAATATGGGTAACCTCTAAGAGCTAAAGAAGACAAGGAAATGGATTCTCCCATGGAGACTCCAGAAAAAAAAAAAAAAGAAAGAAAGAAAGAAAAGAAAAGAAAACATAGACATCTTTATTTTAGCCCAGTGAGACCCATTTTGGACTTATGAACTACAGAACTGTAAACTAATAAATTTGTGTTGTTTTAAGACACTAAGTTTGTTGTAATTTGTCACAGCAGCAATAGGAAGCTAATACAACACTGCTATTGTCTCCCCTAACATCTCAAACATAAGATCAAACTGTTTCCAAGTAATTTAACTGCATCCCGTAACAAAGCTAAAGAACATTTACCAAAAAAAGGAAATATCCTGTACCAATCAAGACAAAACTTACAATGTCTTGCATCCAAATTTAAAAATGTAAGCTAGGGGCGCCTGGGTGGCTCAGATGGTTAAGCATCTGCTTTCAGCTCAGGTCATGATCCCAGGGTCCTGGGATCGAGCCCCATGTCTGGCTCCTGGCTCGGCTGGGAGCCTGCTTCTCCCTCTCCCTCTGCCTCTCCCCTGCTCATGCTCTCTCTCTCTCTCTCTCTCTGTATCTCTCTGTCTCAAATGAATAAATAAAATCTTAAAAAAAAATGTAAGCTATTCAGAGAAACAGGTCAATCAAACCATAATGAGAAAAAAAAATCAATCCATTCAAATTGAGTCAGAATTGACACAAGAGGTTAGAAATAACAGACAATGAACAGTGGAACAATTATTATAACTTTATATTCCATATGTTCAAAGACCTAGAGAAAAGACAGAACATTTTTGTAAAGATTTATTTATTTATTTTAGAGAGAGAGCACACGAGAGTGGGGGGAGGGGTGGAGGGAGAGAATCTCAAGCAGACTTCTCACTGAGCACCAAGCCCAAGGGGCTTGGTCCCACGACCCTGAGATCATGATCTGAGCCGAAATTAAGTGTTGGATGCTTAACCGACTGAGCCACCTAGGCGCCCCAGAACATCTTAAGTAGAGACATATCAGATAGGATATTGAACTTTAGAGATGAAAACTATAAATCATGAGAGGAAAAACACACTGGATGGAATAAGCATTAGATTAGACACTGCAAAAGAAAGATCAAACCTGAAGACATAAAAATAGAAACTACACAAAATAAAGCAGGATGAAAAAAGACTTGTAAAAATGAATAGCACATCAGTGAATTACGGGAAAACTTTAAGTGACATAACAGAGTAGCCAAAAGAGGTAATAGGAACAGAACAAATATTTGAAGAAATAGTGACAATTTCCCCCAAATTTGATTAAAACCATAAAGACACAGATCCAAATAGCTCAATAAACCCAAACACAAGAAAGATTAAAAACAAAAAACAAAAAACCACTAAACTAAGGCAAATCATAATCACATCTTTCAAAAACCTGTTATAAAGAGAAAAGTGTAAAGCATAAGGGGGGAAAAAGATGAGTTATAAGTAGAGGAACAAAGATAAGGATGCAGCAGATTTGTCATCAGAAATAACGCAAGTTAGGGGTGTCAGGGTGGCTCGGTCGTTAAGCGTCTGCCTTCGGCTCAGGTCATGATCCCAGGGTCCTGGGATCGAGCCCCACATCGGGCTCCCTGCTCTGCGGGAAGCTTGCTTCTCCCTCTCCCACTCCCCCTGCTTGTGTTCCTGCTCTCACTCTCTCTCTCTGTGAGATAAATAAATAACATCTTAAAAAAAAAAAAGAAAGAAAAAATGCAAGTTAGAACACAGTGGAAGAACATCTTTAAAGTACTAAAAGAAAAAAACCCTGTTACCTTGAACTATTTACCCAGTGAAAATATGAAGGTTAAATAAGGACTTTTTCTTACAGTAAAAAGCTGGAAGAGTGACTTCTGCCTGGGAAGACGGTAAGACATACTATTTCCTATTCCTCCCTCTAAGTACAACTAAAACCCTGGACATTATATATAAAACAAACATAAGAAGCCACTGAAAGACAGAAAAAGCCAGGCTGACTAGTGACCTCAGGAGGCAAGGAATCAATGATGAGTTCCCTGATCTCTCTAGTCCATGGACCAGCAAAGGGGCAGCCCTAGCAAGACACAGAGGCCATACAGAGAACAGTAAGGAGGCCCTCCTATCCCTCCCAGCCTGGGGGTGTAGGGTATCAGGGGGACCAACTAGGGAGATAGAATTCCTATCCCTGCTGAATTAACATGGAGCCCCCTCCTGGGTGTCAGTAAAGCTGAGGGGGAACCTGGACTTCTACCCCACCAATGCCCTCACCTCAACCTCATCAGAAGAAGCTAGTGAAAATAGGTTTAAGTAAGATCCAGAGCCTCATGACATAATGCCCAAATTCTCCAGGTTTCAAGCAAAAGTTAATTATCGTACCAAGGCCAGGTAGGATTTGACTTGAATGAGAAAAAGAGCTAGTACATGATAACAATAAAATGACACAGATGTTAGAATTGTCTGACAAGGACTTTAAAGCAGCCATCATAAACATGCTTCAGTGAGGAACTACTAACACACTCAAAACAAATGAAGGAAGGAGTCTCATCACAGAAATAGAAAATCTCAGTAAAGAATAAAAGATATAAAGAAGAAACAAATGGAAATTTTAGAACTGAGAAATACAATAACTAAAATAAAATCTCAATAGATTGACTCAACAGAATGGAGGAAACAGAGAATCAATGAAATAGAAGATAGAACAATAGAACTTGGGATGAACAATAAAGCGAAAATAAACTAAAAAGAAATTAGCAGAGCCTCGGAGAACTGTGGGTCTATAATAAAAAGTCTAATATGCCTGTCACCAGAGTCTCAGGAGAGAAGAGTGTGGGGCTTAAAAAGTACTCAGAGGAGTAATGGCTGAAAACTTCGCAAATTTGGCAAATGACATAAATCTGCAGCTTCCAGGTGATCAAACCCTAAACAGGATAAACCCAAAGAAATACACAAAAACCATAACCAAACTTCTGAAAACTAAAGGAAAAAAAAAACAACCCAACACTTGAAACCAGTGAAAGAAATGACACTTACCTAGAGAAGAAACAATTTGAATGACAAAAGATTTCTTATCAAAACCATGGAGGCCAGAGAAAGTGGCACAACATTTTTCAAGTGCTAAAAGAACTGTCATCCTAGAATCGCATCTCCAGTGAAAATAATACTGCATCTCACAAAGTTTTGTATTTTATGTTTTCATTTTCGTTCAGTTCAAAAAAGTTCTACTTTCCCTTCAACTTTTTCTTTGATCCATGGAATATGTAGAAGTGTTGTATTTAGTTTCTAAATATTTGAAAATTTTCCATATGTCATATGTCTTCAGTTATTGATTTCTAATTTAATTCCATTATAGCAACAAAACATATTTTATTTATTTACTTTGATAAAACATATTTTGTATGATTTGAATCCTTTTAGATTTAATGAGACTTGTTTTATGGCCCAAAATATGATCTAACTTGGTAAATGTTCCATGGTACTTTGGAAGAATATGTTCTCTACTCTTCTGGATGGAGTATTCTATAAACGTCAACTAGGAATCTTGGCTGATAGGACTGTTCAAGTCTTCTGTACTCTACTGATATTCTGTCTGCTTGTTCTACTGGTTACTGAGAGAGAGGGCTATTGAAATTTCTGACAATGACTGTAGGTTTGACTATCTCTTCTTGCAGTTTTATCAGTTTTATTTGATAAATAAAACAGAGCTTTTATCAGCTCTATTATTCAATGCCTAAACATTTAGAATTTTTATGGGCTCTTAATAACTGACCCCATTATCAGTTTTAATGAATGACTCTTTAATCCTAGGAATATTTTTGGTTCTGAAATCTACTTTGTCAGATATTAATATAGCCACTCCAGCTTTCTTTTTATTAATTTTAGCATAGTTTATCTTTTTCTATCCTTACACTTTTTTTCATTTTTGGGGGTATAGTTGATACACAATGTTACATTAGTTTCAGGTGTACAACATGGTAATTCAACACCTCTATACCTTATGCTATACTCATCACAAGTATAACTACCATCTATTACCGTGCAACACTATTAAAATATCATTGACTATACTCCCTATGCTGTATCTTTTATCCCCATGACTTATTCATCCCATAACTGGAAGCTTATATCTCCCATTGCCCTTCACCCATTTTGTCCATTCTCCCCACCCGCTTCCCTCTGGCAACCATCAGTTTGCTCTCAGCATTTATAGGTCTGATTTTTTTTGCTTGTTTATTCCCTTATTTCATTTCTTAGATTCTACATAAGAGTGAAATCCTATGGTATCTGTCTTTCTCTGTTTGACTTATTTCACTTAGCATAATACCTCCTAGAGCCATGCATGTGGTCACAAATGGAAATACCTCATCCTTTTATATGGATGTGTAATAGGTCATTACACACACACACACACACACACACACACATACACACACACACACACCACATCTTCTTTATCCATTCGTCTATTGACACAGGTTGCTTCTATATCTTGGCTATTGTGAATAATGCTGCAACAAACATAGGGATGCATTTTTGAATTAGTGTTCTCATTTTATTTGGGTAAATGCCCAGGGATAGAATTAATTATTGGATCATATGGTATTTCTATTTTGAATCTTTTAGGAAATCTCCATACTGTTTTCCACAGTGGCTGTACCAATTTACATTCCCACTGACAGTGCCTGAGAGTTCCTTTTTCTCCACATCCTTGTCAACACTTGTTATTTGTCTTTTTGATTTTAGCCATTCTGACAGGTATAAGGTGTTATCTCACTGTGGTTTTGATCTCAAT
Organism: Eumetopias jubatus; assembly: GCF_037043125.1. Classification (NCBI taxonomy): domain Eukaryota; kingdom Metazoa; phylum Chordata; class Mammalia; order Carnivora; family Otariidae; genus Eumetopias; species Eumetopias jubatus. The sequence continues at coordinate 5,159,942 of NW_028274810.1, forward strand.
CTCCCTGATGATTATTACACTTTTAATGTATATGTGCCTTTATATTTAAAGTGGGTTTCTAATAATTAAAAAAAACACAGCAGGTTTTTGAAGAAACTGACAAACTGATTCTAAAATTTATATGGAAATGCAAAGGACCTAGAATGGCTGAATCAGCTTTGAAAAACAACAAAGTTGGAGGACTAACACTATCTGATTTTAAGACTTATAAAGCTACAGTGATCAAAACAGCATGATATTGGTCTAAAAATAGACAAATAGATCAATAAAACATAATAAAGAGTTCAGAAATGGACCCACACATCAGTTGATTTTCAACAAAGGTGCCGAGATTATTAATTGGGGGAAAGGCTGATCTATTCAACAAACGGTACTGAAACAATTAGGCAACCATATGGAAAACAAAATGAAATAAAACAACCCCCTCAAAAACCTTACAACATTACAGAAATTAACTTGAGAGTTTTCATAGACTTCATTATGCTAAAAGTATACAATTTCTAAAAAATACATAGAAAATCTTAATGACTTTGGGTTTGGTAAAGATTTCTTAAATATGACATAAAAACACAAATAATAAAAGAAGAAAAACAACAAATTAGACTTCACGAAATTAAAAACTTTTCCTCTTAAAAGGATATTTTATGAAAATAAAGGACAAGTTACAGACTGGGAAAAATATTTGCCAAATCTATATTTGACAAAGTTCTTATATATATCAAGAGTTCTTACATATAAAGAGCTCTTGCAACTAAATAATAAGAATATAAATGGGGGCTCTGGGTAGCTCAGTCAGTTGAGCATCCAACTCTTCATTTTGGTTCAAGTCATGATCTTGGGCTTGCGGGACTGAGTCCCAAGTCAGGCTCTGCGCTTAGCACAGAGTCTGCTAGAGATTCTCTCTTTCCCTCTGCCCCTTCACCTGTTTGCTCACACGCTCTCTCTCTCTCCCTCTCAAATAAATAGATAAATCTTTTAAAAAATATAATATAAATAACACAGACAAAAGGGCAAAACATGTGAACAAATGTTTCACCAAAGCAAGTATATTAATGGGAAATAATATGTGGAAAGATGCTAAATATCACTAGTCATTAAGAAAATGGAAATTAGAACCATAATGACATACCAGTACATGCCTACTAGAATGGCTGAAATTTTAAAAACATGACCATATCAAGTGCTGATGAGGATGTGGAGCAACTAGAACTCTTACATACTGCTAGTGGGAATGTAATAGATACAGGTACTTTGGAAAACAGTTTAGTAATTTCTTTAAAATTTCAATTATTATATGAGCCAGCTATTCTACTCCATTTATTCAAGATAAATGAAAGCATATATTCACACAAAAACTTATACACAGCAACTTTTTTGGTCATAGCTACAAACAGAAAAAAAATCAAATGTCCCTCAACAAGTAAATGAATTAAAAAATTGTGGCATATCCATAGAATGAAATATTACTCAGCAGTAAAAAGAAACAACTTCTGACACATACAGGTATTAATCAGGATTCTCCAGAAAGACAGAACCAATAGGAAATGTAAATGTAAACGTAAATATGTGTGTGTGTGTGTATACAAACACATATACATAAAATGGGAATTGGCTCATGTGGTTATGGAAGCCAAGAAGTGCCACAATATGTCCTCTGCTTGATGGAGAGCCAAGCCAGGAAAGCCAGTGATATAATTCAGTCCAAGTCCAAATACCCAAGAACCAGGAGGTCCAATGCTTGAGGACAGGAAAAGATGGATATCCTAGCCCAAGGAGAGAGTGAATTCTCCCTTCTTTTGCCTTTTTGTTCCATTTGGGCAATCAAAAGATTGGATGATACCCACCCACATTGGTGAGGGTGGATGTCTTTACTCAGTCTACCGAATCAAATGCTAATCTCTTCCATAAGACCCTCACAGATGCACACAAAAATAATGTTTTACTAGCTATTTGGGCATCCCTTAGCCCAGTCAAGTTGACACATAAAATTAACCACTACAACGTAATAACATGGTTAAATCTCAAAATCATTATGCTGAGCAAAAGAAGCCAAACAGAAAAAGAGCATATACCCTATGATCCAGAAATCGGATCAGTGATTACTTGGGGAAGAAGGTGTGAATGGTAGAGACAGGAGAGAGAGAGTAAAAACAGCAAGAGAAAACTTTGGGGGAAGATAGTTATGTTCATTATCTTGATTATGGTGATGCTTCACAGACATATATACATACATCAAAACACCAAGTATGTACTTTAAATATATGTAGTTAATTATATGTCAATCATACCTCAATAAAGTGGAAAAAAGTTAAAAAGTAAAAAAATGATGGTGAAATAAATGTTTTTAGACAAACAAAAACTGAGGAAATTCAATACCAGTACAGGATGTTACAAATATATTAAAAGTAATTTTTATGAAAGAATGAAAAGATGAAATCCTAGTTGGAAACACAGCAATGTAGAATGGAATGAATAATACTGGAAGAGGTAGATACATGGGTATGAAGAATTTAATGACTTCAGGAATTGACAACAATAGTTTGTCAACAATAGTGCAAAAGATAGAAGTGGGTAAAGGGAGTTATAGTTTTCTAGGATTCTAGCAGAGAAGTGGGTAAAGGGAGTTATAGTTTTCTAGGATTCTAGCAGTATTGTGCAAGTAATCATTTGTATAAAAATATAATAAATCGGGGCACCTGGGGGGCTCAGTTGGTTAAGCATTCAAGTTTTGATTTCGGCTTAGGTCATGATCTCAGGGTCGTGGGATCAAGCCCTGTGTTGGGCTCTACATTCAGTGTGGAGTCTATTTCTCTCCCCCTCTGCCCCTCCTGCTCATGCTCTTTCTCTCTCAAATAAATAAATAAATCTTTAAAAAGATATATGTAATAAATCAAGGATACATGTTGATATTTCTAAAGTAAGCTCTCAAAGAATGGTAAATGTTCCTATTAACAAGTTAATAGGAAAACAATGTAATAACATAAAATATTTGTCTAACCCCCAAAAAAAAGCAAAGAAAGAAGAGAAAGGGGAACATGAAATAGATGGTATATAGAGAAACTAAGTAATAAAGTGGTAGCTATAAACCCTGCTATAACAGTAATTACATTCAATTTCAACAAACTAAAATACTTCAAGTAAAATATTAAGACTGGCAGACTAGGTAAGAAAAACCCCTGTCCTTGAGAAAAAACCCTGTTCTTCAGAATATAAGGATTTTTGTTTAATTTGAAGGCTCTTCTATAAGCAAATAACTTCACATACATGCTCAGGAAGAGACAGAAGGGGTATTATGGAGTATTTGATTTTCCCAGCAACATTCTCAAGCTCAGAAGCACATATCCTGATCCATTTGGGACACAGGTAAGTGTCAGACACAGAGAGTGTTAGACTCTGGGCTTATGTGAGAGAAGACATAATTTTCTCCAGATACCTTCTTGTCCCTCCAGCAGAATAAGCCTGTCTCTGCCTGATACTGCTTTTCTCATAAACAGGTAAACTCAGTTGAAAACACTTTAAAGGTCCTTTAAGTCACACATTTTATAAGGTCACCTCTGTGACCCCCAGTGTAACTAGAACAGCACTTTACCCAGTGGATCTCAGTAAATGCCTGAATTGAGTTCTTAGTTAGAGTCCCAAGATACCTAGACCAGCAAAGATGCGATGTTTGCAGAATCAGATGCAGTAAATAGAACAGAAAGAAGAGTGATTATCGAATTCCTCAGAGAGGCAAGGCTGTTGAGTGTCTGTGGTAGAAATCAGTAACCTTGGATTTTGACCCGTTTTACCCTACAGTACTTTATTCCTTTGTACCTTAGGCTTTTTATTTTATTTATTTATTTTTCGGATTTTATTTATTTATTTGACAGAGAGAGGCACAGTGAGAGAGGGAACACAAGCAAGGGGAGTGGGAGAGGGAGAAGCAGGCTTCCCGCCGAGCAGGGAGCCCGATGTGGGGCTCGATCCCAGGACCCTGGGACCATGACCTGAGCCAAAGGCAGATGCTTAATGACTGAGCCACTCAGGCACCCCCGTACCTCAGGCTTTTTAAAAAAACTTGTTTAACTGTTATTCCTTTTCATTTATTTTTATGTTTCATCATGATAATTGTATTCTTTATTTTTTAAAAAAAGATTTTATTTATTTATTTGACACAGAGACACACAGCTAGGGAGGAAATACGAGCAGGGGAAGGTGCAAAGCGAGGAGCCTGATGTGGGACCCGATCCCAGGATCCTGGGATCATGACCTGAGCCGAAGGCAGATGCTTAACAACTGAGCCACCCAGGCACCCTGATAATTGTATTCTTTAATCCCCATCCCTTATTTACCCCCCCCAACCCCCACCTCTGGTAACCATTAGTTTGTTCTCTATAGTTATGAGTCTGTGTCTTGGTTTGTCTCTCTCTCTTTTTTTTCCTTTGCTCATTTGTTTTGTTTCTTAAATTCCACATATGAGTGAGATCATATGGTATTCATCTTTCTCTGATTGACTTATTTTGCCTAGCATTATTATACCCTCTAGCTCCATCCACGCTGTTGCAAACCCTGGCTTTTTTAAAACTGAAAACTGAGGTCTATCTTAGGAAAATGATGAAGACTGCATTTACTTTGACGATGGGAATATCAGAGTGAAATCTGGAAAGCAGTTAGTTTCTCAGGAAGAAGATACATTATCACTCATCACTGTGGGAATGCTCAAATTACATGACTCAATTAAATATGCCTCTTTTTTTTCCTCCAGCTGATTGGCTAAGGCAGATACATTAGCTTCTGATATCAGCAGTTTCTGGAGATCTTGGCAGTCCTGTCTGCACTGAGCCAGCCAGGAGCTCAGGTGTTGGGGGAATCTGGAGAGGCTGAAATCTGCCTAAGACCCAGAGTCCCTGGCCTGAGACAAGTCATTCAGCTGTCAGAAGAAGCAGGTACAGAGATTAGGAGAGGCAAAAATGTCATCCCCCATTGGGCACTTCTTTCAAACTTTGCATTTTTTTTTTTAATTCACATTCCTGTAACAGCACTTTGCATGCTATTTGGTAAATAATGACTCCAAGACAAAGGGTGCCTCAAGAGCTGGAATAATGCCTGTTTTTGTTTTATTTTGAAAGGTATAACTCACTTCCCCCCACTTTTTAAAATTACTCACTTAAACAACTACACATAACATAAAATTGACCATTTTAATGATTTTTAAGCATACAGTTCAGTGGCATAAAGTACATTCCCACTGTTGTGCATTCATCACCCCCATCCATCTCCAGAACTTTTTTCACCTTGCAAAACTGAAACTCCATTCCCATTAAGCAACTCTTCATTTTCCCCTCCCCCAACTCCCCTTCCCCACCCCCTAACCACCATTCTCTTCTCTATGAATTTCACTGCTCTAGATACATCATACAAGTGGAATCATACAGTATTTGTACTTTGTGACTGGCTTATTTCACTTAGCATGTCTTCAGTATTCACCCACATTGTAGCATGTATCAAAATTTCCTTCCTTTTTATTTTATTTATTTGCTTAGGAGACTAGTTTATTTATTTGTTTGTTTGTTTAAGATTTTATTTATTTATTTGAGAGAGAGCATGAGCGGGGGAGGGGGCGGGGAGGAGGAGAGGGAGAAACAGGCTCCCCGCTGAGCAGGGAGCCTGACACAGGGCTCAATTCCAGGACCCTGGGATCATGACTTGAGCTGAAGGCAGTCACCTAACTTACTGAGTCACCCAGGCACCCCAGGAGACTAGCTTTAAAAATTTCTTTTAAAATAAAGAATAACCTGGATAAGAAAGTACACAAATTATCAGTGTGCAGCTTGATGAATTTTCACAAAGGGAATACACTATCCACACCAACAAACAGACCATTAATAGCAGTTCAGGAGAGCCCCTGGTGTCCCCTTTCGGACAGTATCCCCTCTTCAAGGGTAATCATTATGGTAACTTTTGGTGTCATAAATTACTTTTTCCTGCATTTGAACTTTGTATAAATAGAATCTTACATAGCATGTACTTTTTAAAGGTGAATAATTTTCAATTGTATGTATATACCATATTTTGTTTATCCACTCATCCATCAATGGACACTGAGGTTACTTCCATCTTTTGGCTATTGTGAATATTGCTGCTCTAAACATGGATGTACAAATATCTCTTTGTGTTCCTGCTTTTAATTCTTTTAGGTATATACCCAGAAGTGGAATTGCTGGACTATACTGTAATTGTTTTTAATTTTTGAAGAACTCCCATACTATTTTTCATAGTGACTACACTGTTTTAGATTTCCACCAACAGCATACAAGGGTTCCAATTTTTCCACATCTTCATCAATACTTGTAATTTTCTGGGAATTTTCTGTTTTGTTTTTTTGTTTTGGAGGTTTTACATTTTTTATAACAGCCAGCCTAATGAGTGAGAAGTGGTGTCTCATTGTGGTTTTGATTTATATTTTCCTAAAGATTAGTCATGTTGAGCATCTTTTCATGTGCTTATTGGCCATATCTTCTTTGGAGAAATGTCTATTCAACTCCTTTGTCCATTTTTTAATTGGGTTTTTTTTTTGTTATCGAGTTTTAGTTCTCTATATTTTCTGAATATTAATTCCTTATTAGATAAATGATTTACAAATACTTCCTCCTTTTCTCTGTGTTCCCTTTTTACTCTGATGACACAGTCCTTTGATTCACAAAGTTTTTCATTTTTTTAAAATTATTTATTGTTATGTTAATCACCATATATTACATCATTAGTTTTTGATGTAGTGTTCCATGATTTATTGTTTGTTCATAACACCCAGTGCTCCATGCAGAATGTGCCCTCTTTAATACCCATCACCAGGCTAACCCATCCCCCTACTCTCCTCCCCTCTAGAACCCTCAGTTTGTTTTTCAGAGTCCATTGTCTCTCATGGTTCGTCTCCCCCTCTGACTTACTCCCCTTCATTCTTCCTCTCCTGCTATCTTCTTCTTTTTCTTTTTTCTTAACATATGTTGCATTATTTATTTCAGAAGTACAGATCTGTGATTCAACAGTCTTGCACAATTCACAGCGCTCACCATAGCACATACCCTACCCAATGTCTATCACCCAGCCACCCCATCCTTCCCACCCCCCACCACTCCAGCAACCCTCAGTTTTTTTCCTGAGATTAAGAATTCCTCAGATCAGTGAGGTCACATGATACATGTCTTTCTCTGATTGACTTATTTCACTCAGCATAACACCCTCCAGTTCCATCCACGTCGTTGCAAATGGCAAGATCTCATTCCTTTTGATGACTGCATAATATTCCATTGTGTATATATACCACTTCTTCTTTATCCATTCATCTGTCAATGGACATCTTGGCTCTTTCCACAGTTTGGCTATTGTGGACATGGCTGCTGGGGTGCACGGACCCCTTCGGGTCCCTACATTTGTATCTTTGTGGTAAATACCCAGTAGTGCAATTGCTGGATCATAGGGTAGCTCTATTTTCAACTGTTTGAGGAACCTCCATACTGTTTTCCAGAGGGGTTGCACCAGCTTGCATTCCCACCAACAGTGTAGGATGGTTCCCCTTTCTCCACATCCCCGCCAACATCTGTCGTTTCCTGACTTGTTCATTTTAGCCATTCTGACGGGTGTGAGGTGGTATCTCATGGAGGTTTTGATTTGGATTTCCCTGATGCCAAGTGATGTTGAGCACTTTTTCATGTGTCTGTTGGCCATTTGGATGTCTTCTTGGAAAAATGTCTGTTCATGTCTTCTGCCCATTTCTTGATTGGATTATTTGTTCTTTGGGTGTTGAGTTTGATAAGTTCTTTATAGATTTTGGATACTAGCCCTTTATCTGATATGTCATTGGCAAATATTTTCTCCCATTCTGTCGGTTGTCTTTTCGTTTTGTGGACTGTTTCTTTTGCTGTGCAAAAGCTTTTTATCTTGATGAAATCTCAATAGTTCATTTTTGCCCTGGCTTCCCTTGCCTTTGGCGATGTTTCTAGGAAGAAGTTGCTGTGGCTGAGGTCAAAGAGGTTGCTACCTGTGTTCTCCTTTAGGATTTTGATGGACTCCTGTCTCACGTTTAGGTCTTTCAACCATGTGGAGTCTATTTTTGTGTGTGGTGTAAGGAAATGGTCCAGTTTCATTCTTCTGCATGTGGCTGTCCAATTTTCCCAACACCATTTGTTGAAGAGACTGTCTTTTTTCCATTGGACATTCTTTCCTGCTTTGTCAAAGATAAGTTGGCCATAGAGTTGAGGGTCCATTTCTGGGCTCTCGATTCTGTTCCATTGATCTATGTGTCTGTTTTTGTGCCAGTACCATACTGTCTTGATGATGACAGCTTTGTAATAGAGCTGGAAGTCCGGAATTGTGATGCCGCCAGCTTTGCTTTTCTTTTTCAACATTCCTCTGGCTATTCGGGGTCTCTTCTGGTTCCATACACATTTTAGGATTATTTGTTCCATTTCTTTGAAAAAGTGGATGGTATTTTGATGGGGATTGCATTGAATGTGTATATTGCTCTAGGTAGCATTGACATCTTCACAATGTTGGTTCTCCCAATCCATGAGCATGGAACGCTTTTCCATTTCTTTGTGTCTTTTTCAATTTCTTTCCTGAGTATTTTATAGTTTTCTGAGTACAGATCCTTTGCCTCTTTGGTTAAATTTATTCCTAGGTATCTTATGGTTTTGGGTGCAATTGTAAATGGGATCGACTCCTTGATTTGTCTCTCTTCTGTCTTGTTGTTGGTGTATAGGAATGCCACTGAATTCTGTGCATTGTTTTTATAGCCTGCTACTTGACTGAATTCCTGTATGAGTTCTAGCAGTTTTGGGGTGGAGTCTTTTGGGTTTTCCACATACAGTATCATATCATCTGCAAAGAGTGAGAGTTTGACTTCCTCTTTGCCGATTTGGATGCCTTTGATTTCTTTTTGGTGTCTGATTGCTGTGGCTAGGACTTCTAATACTATGTTGAATAGCAGTGGTGAGAGTGGACATCCCTGCCGCATTCCTGACCTTAGGGGAAAAGCTCTCTGCTTTTCCCCATTGAGAATGATATTCGCTGTAGGTTTTTCATAGATGGCTTTTATGATATTGAGGTAGGTACCCTCTATCCCTATACTCTGAAGAGTTTTGATCAAGAAAGGATGCTGTACTTTGTCAAATGCTTTTTCTGCTTCTATTGAGAGGATCATATGATTCTTGTTCTTTCTTTTGTTAATGTATTGTATCACGTTGATTGATTTGCGGATGTTGAACCAGCCTTGCAGCCCAGGGATAAATCCCACTTGGTCGTGGTGAATAATACTTTTAATGTACTGTTGGATCCTATTGGCTAGTATTTTGGTGAGAATTTTTGCATCCATGTTCATCAAGGATATTGGTCTGTAATTCTCCTTTTTGATGGGGTCTTTGTCTGGTTTTGGGGTCAAGGTAATGCTGCCTCATAAAATGAGTTTGGAAGTTTTCCTTCCATTTCTATTTTTTGGAACAGTTTCAGGAGAATAGGTATTAATTCTTCTTTAAAAGTCTGATAGAATTCCCCTGGGAAGCCATCTGGCCCTGGGCTTTTGTTTCTTGGGAGATTTTTGATGACTGCTTCAATTTCCTTAGTGGCTATAGGTCGGTTCAGGTTTTCTATTTCTTCCTGGTTCAATTTTGGTAGTTGATACATCTCTAGGAATGCACCCATTTCTTCCAGGTTATCTAATTTGCTGGCATAGAGTTGCTGATAATATGTTCTTATAATTGTTTGTATTTCTTTGGTGTTGGTTGTGATCTCTCCTCTTTCATTCATGATTTTGTGGATTTGGGTCATTTCTCTTTTCTTTTTGATCAGTCTGGCCAGGGGTTTATCAATCTTGTTAATTCTTTCAAAGAACCAGCTCCTAGTTTCGTTGATCTGTTCTACTGTTCTTTTGGTTTCTAGTTCATTGATTTCTGCTCTGATCTTTATTATTTTTCTTCTCCTGCTGGGTTTAGGCTTTATTTGCTGTTCTTTCTCCAGCTCCTTTAGGTGTAGGGTTAGGTTGTGTATTTGAGACCTTTCTTGTTCCTTGAGAAAGGCTTGTATTGCTATATACTTTCCTCTCAGGACTGCTTTTGCTGTACCCCCAAGATTTTGAACACTTGTGTTTTCATTTTCATTGGTTTCCATGAATTTTTTTAATTCTTCTTTAATTTCCTGGTTGACCCATTCCTTCCTTAGTAGGATGCTCTTTAGCCTCCATGTATTTGAGTTCTTTCCGACGTTCCTCTTGTGATTGAGTTCTAGTTTCAAAGCATTGTGTTCTGAAAATATGCAGGGAATGATCCCAATCTTTTGGTTGAGACCTGTTTTGTGACCTAGGATGTGATCAATTCTAGAGAATGTTCCATGGGCACTAGCGAAGAATGTGTATTCCGTTGCTTTGGGATGGAATGTTCTGAATATGTGTGTGAAGTCCATTTTGTCCAGTGTGTCATTTAAAGTCTTTATTTCCTTGGTCTTTTGCTTAGATGATCTATTTCAGTCAGGGGGGTGTTAAAGTCCCCCACTATTATTGTATTGTTGTCAATGTGTTTCTTTGCTTTTGTTATTAATTGCCTTATATAATTGGCTGCTCCCATGTTCGGGGCATAGATATTTACAATTGCTAGATCTTCTTGTTGGATAGACTCTTTAAGTAGGATATAGTGTCCTTCCTCATGTCTTATTACAGTCTTTGGTTTAAAATCTAATTTGTCTGATATAAGGATTGCCACCCCAGCTTTCTTTTGGTGTCCATTAGCATGGTCAATGGTTTTCCACTCCCTCACTTTCAATCTGGGGGTGTCTTTGGGTCTAAAATGAGTCTCTTGCAGACAGCATGTTGATGGGTCTTGTTTTTTAATCCAATCTGATAGCCTGTGTCTTTTGATTGGGGCATTGAGCCCATTTACATTCAGGGTAACTATTGAAAGGTATGAATTTAGTGCCATTGTATTGCCTGTAAGGTGACTGTGACTGTATATTGTGTGTGTTCCTTTCTGATCTATGCTGCTTTTAGGCTCTCTCTTTGCTTAGAGGACCCCTTTCAATATTTCTTGGAGGGCTGGTTTCGTGTTTGCAAATTCCTTTAGTTTTTGTTTGTTCTGGAAGCTTTTTATCTCTCCTTCTATTTTCAATGACAGCCTAGCTGGATATAGTATTCTTGGCTGCATATTTTTCTCGTTTAGTGCTCTGAAGATATCTTGCCAGTCCTTTCTGGCCTGCCAGGTCTCTGTGGATAGGTCTGTTGCCAATCTAATATTTCTACCATTGTAGGTTACATATCTCTTCTCCCGAGCTGCTTTCTGGATTTTCTCTTTGTCTCTGAGACTCCTAAGTTTTACTATTAGATGTCGGGGTGTTGACCTATTATTATTGATTTTGAGAGGGGTTCTCTGTGCCTCCTGGATTTTGATGCCGGTTTCCTTCCTGACATTAGGGAAGTTCTCTGCTATGATTTGCTCCAATATACCTTCTGCCCCTCTCTCTCTTTCTTCTTCTGGGATCCCAATTATTCTAATATTGTTTCATCTTATCGTATCACTTATCTCTCGAATTCTGCCCTCGCGATCCTATAGTTGTTTATCTCTTTTTTTCTCAGCCTCTTTATTTTCCATCATTTGGTCTTCTATATCACTGATTCTCTCTTCTGCCTCATTTATCCTAGCAGTTAATGCCCCCATTTTTTATTGCACCTCATCAATAGCCTTTTTGATTTCGACTTGGTTAGATTTTAGTTCTTTTATTTCTCCAGAAAGGGTTTCTCTAAGAACTTCCATGCTTTTTTCAAGCCCAGCTAGTATCTTTAAAGTCATGATTCTGAACTCTAGGTCTGACATCGTACTAATGTCCATATGGAGTAGGTCCCTGGCTGACGGTACTACCTCTTGTTCTTTTTGCTGAGGTGATTTTTTTCGTCTTGTCATTTTGTCCAGAGGAGAATAGATGAATGAGAGAACAAAATGCTAACAGGTTTACAATGTCCCCAGCAAATATACTGTATACAAATCAGAAAAGACCTGAAACCAGGGAAAAGAAAGGGAAAGAAAGAAAAAAGAAAGAGAAAAAAAAGAAAAAAGATAAAAACAAAAACAGAACAATACAAAAAAAGCAGAATATGATCAAATATGATCAGGCTAGTGCATAGATCAGTGCCACACAGTAGATTTTGGGCATATTTTGGTCTGTTAGAAAAAAGTGCCTCCTAAAATTTTAAAGGAAGAAAGACATATATGTAGAAAATAAGGGTTGATACAATGAAGGGATGGAAGATGACTGTAAAGATGAAAATTATAAAAGATTTTATAAAAGGAATTGATAAGATAAGTTGTTTGAAAAAAGAAAGAAGAAGATTTAAGAAAAAAAAAAGAAAAAAGGGAGAGAATGTGATCAGGCAGGAGACTAGAACAAAGCCATACACTAGTGATTTAGGGTATATTTTGATCTGTTAGAAGAAAGTGTATCTCAAAATTTTAAAGAGAGAACAACTTATATATATATGCCAAAGATAAGGGTAACTACTATGAAGGGATAAAATATGACTCTAAAAATGAAAGATAAAAAGTGTTTTTTTTTTTAAAAAGGGATTGATAAGATGTTGGTTGAAAGAGGGAAAAAGAAAAATAAAAAAAAAACAGTTAACAAAAATTAACTTTGATGAACTAATGAATCATGGTTAAAAAAAAGCCATGAATTCTATGTGCAGTATTCCCCTAGCGCTGGAGTTCTCCCGTTCTCCTTGATCGGTAAACTTGGTCTTGGCTTGCTGGCTGTTCCTGCTGATCTTCTGGGGGAGGGGCCTGTTGCTGTGGTTTCCAGATGTCTTTGCCGGAGGCAGAATTGCCCCGCCCTTGTCGGTCCGGGCTAAGGAAGCTGCTCGGGTTTGCTCTCAGGAGCTTTTGTTCCCTGCACGCTCTCGGTACAGCTTTGGAGGACCAGGGCGAAAATGGTGGCCTCCCAATCTCCACCCGGAGGAGCTGAGAACTCAGGGCCCTGCTCCTCAGTGCGCCCCCAGAGAAAAGCAGTCACTCCCCTCTCCCTGTTCTCCGGCCGCGCTCCGTGCTCACCTGGCCTGTGACCAAGCGTTTCTATCTCTGGCACCCGACCCCGTGTGGAGTCTCTAAACCCAGCAGATCCCTGCAGTGCGCTCCCGCGCCGCTCCTCCCCGGGGAGGAAGAGGAGTCTCCCCGGCTCTGCCGCTTGTTGGGTCCCTGCTGGAGGAGCAGTGGCCCGACTGGGCCGCGGATCACAGTTTATGGCAACCCCGAGCTGAGAGCCCGCGCCTCGGCTCCGTCTCTGCAGCCGGCTTCCCCGCTCCGATACCTGGGAGCTCTGCCACACTCAGGCACCCCCGGTCTTTCTGTGACCCCAAGGGTCCTGAGACCACACTGTCCCAGGAGGATTCCACCCCCCGCTTAGCCACTGCAGCGACGTCCCTCAGCGGAGCCAAGTTCTAAAAGGTCCGATTTTGTGCTCCGTGGCTCTATCACTTGCCAGAAGCGGCCCACAGCGGCCCCCTCCCCCGCCGTCTATCCTCCCGAATATCGCCGCGGATTCACTTCTCCGCACGTCCTACCTTCTAGTAAGTGGTCGCTTCTCTGTTCAGAGAGTTGTTGCTACTCCCCTCTTCAATCTCCTGTTGAGTTCGTAGGTGTTCAGAATGGTTTGATCCCTATTCAGCTGAATTCCTGAGACCAGATGAAATCTAGGTCTCCTACTCCTCTGCCATCTTGCTCCGCCCCAAGTTTTTCATTTTGATGAAGTCTAATTTATCTATTTATTCTTTTGTTGTCTGTTCCTTTGGTGTCATAGCCCATGAAGCTTTCCCCTGCCATGTTTTGTTCTAGGAGTTTTATAGTTTCACATCTTACATTTAGGTCTCTGATCCATTTTGAGTTACCTTTTGTATATGGTGTTAAATAAGGGTCCAACTTCATTCTTTTGCAGCTGACCGCCATTTTTTCCTAGAACCATTTGTTGGAAAGACAGCTCTTTCAACCACTGAATGGTCTTGGCACCCTTACTGAAAATCGTTTGACGATATATGTGAGGGCTTATTTCTGGCTTCCCTATTCTATTCCACCAGTCTATATATGTCTTTATGCCAGTACTTCACTGTGTTTGATCACTGTAGCTTTGCAGTAAGTTTTGAAAGCAGAAAACATAAGGAGTCTTCCAAGATTGTTTTGGCTATTTGAGGTCCCTTGAGATTCCATATGAATTTAAGGATGTGTTTTTCTATTTTTGCAAAAAATATTCTTGGGATTTTGATAGGGATTGCATTGGATCTGTAGATGATTTTGAAGAGTATGGACATCTTAGCAATATTAAGTCTTCCAATCCATGAACACAAGTTGTCTTTCTATTTATTTATGTCTTCTTTAATTTCTTTCAGCAGTGTTTTGTGGTTTTCACTGTACAAGTCTTTCACCTCCTTGGTTAATTCCCAAGTATTTTGTTCTGTCCAAGGCAAATGGAATCATTTTCCTCATTTCCTTTTTCAACTGTTCATTGTTAGGGTATAGAAACACAAATGATTTTTGTGTATTGATTTTGTATCCTGCTACTTTGCTGAATTCATTTATTCGTCCTACCAGACTTTTTTGTGTGAAATCTTTAGAGTTTTCTACATATAAGATCATGACATCTGTGAGCAGAGATCATTTTAATTCTTCCTTTCTAATTTGGATGTCTTTTAGCTACCTGCATTCTTATTCCAAGAATCTCTCCAAAGAGGCAGCAAAGATCCTTCTTTATAGGAGACCCTGCCTTATACCATCCATTCTTTGGGACAGTCTCCTGTGGTGAGCTCTGATGAGAATGGGGTAGTCCTTGAAAATTCTCACTGTTTCACCTTCTCATTAGCAAGAGATGTCCTGGTCCTGAACTACATGCCCCTATTCTATGCTGTTATAATATCCAAAGGTTAGGACAGTTGCCACATTATGATAAAACTATCTGTTTTGGAGTATTTATTTCCTACCAAGTGGAAGTTCTCAAAGAGAATGTGACTGACCTCTTTGCCTCCAGGGCTCAGCATGGTGTCAGGAAGATTAATTACTCAATAAATATCCATGATGTAATGTGTATAAAACCCTTTGTAAGCTGACAGTACAGAAAAATATAATTATTACTATTTATTTGCATGCAATGGTCCTTTTTCCTTAGCCACTCCTGATTCCAACAAGCACCATTAAGATAAAATTCTCCAACACTTCTTCAAGCATTTCATTCCTGCTAATCCAACAGTTATTTGGTGGGCATCCACTGTGAGGACAGCTCGAAGGTCAAGTCCTAGGGTGTGTAGCAGAGTCTCATGGTTACATCCTCCTCCCCTTGGAGTTGATTATTCCCAACAGTTTAGATGAACCCTGAGTCCATTTGTGGTTCTCTTTGGCCAGGTACATAAATTCAATGTGGGGTGAGTTACTCTTCCAGTCCTCACTGCTCAGCCCAGGCTCCTCCTTAAGGTATTGGATGTTATTGTAGGCATTCCTTGGTTTCCCCTCAAGCTTTCTGATCCTAGCCTGAAGACTGCCCTCATTCCTATCCCCTTTGACTATCAAGACACCACCATTAGCTCATCCTTCTGCATGCTGTTCTCATTCTCTAAACCTATAGATACTCTTTCTTCTAACTACTCTTTCAGCTCTGTGTTCTCAGGGCATAGGCTGAGCACAGCATTTATTCAGCAAATACATACACCAGGGGCTATGGCCTGGTCTTGATTGCAGTTCCTAATGACTCTTTTAACATACACCTTAGTTCATCATAGACACAGAGGACACTGGAGCAGGAAGGAACTGTCAAGCGCATAAGATGTGGTCAAGGCCTGACTGATACAGCTGACAAAAATATAACGACATTTTTAGATCCAGTTTATTACTTACATAGATAGTGAAAGGAAGAATAGCCAAATGTGCCAGCTTCCTGGGCCACTGCCCTATACACCAAAACATATAACACTAAAACAAAAGGGGCTGATAACGACAGTGTGAGCGGCAGAATACCCATGGCTAGGGAAGCAGTTCTGGATTGCAGACTATAAATGGTTTTATAGTCTCAGCTGTACCTTGAGGGGGGCAGGCAAAAAGCATCATATCTCACCAAAACTTGGTAGGTATTGATAGCCTATCAGGGGAAATAGGGAGGTGAGTGGAATCTGCAGGGTAACTTCTCACAAGCCTCCCATCCTCTCATGTTCTAGTGGATGAAGAGATATTCTACCAAGACTCAGATTAACTGCAATTCAAGCCTTTGCCTGTGTGGCTATGTGAATACACACAGGTCTCCAGGGTGGGGCTGTTCCTCTATAAGAAATTTGGAAAACTAGAAAAATAAAGGACAATAACCTAATTTTATACATGAAAAAACTGACACTTGCAAAGATTAACCAACTTGCTAGAGCTCCCATAGCTTGTTGGTGGCAGAGCTACCCTTATAAATCCAGGAGCTTTAAGACTCCCAGGTCAGGGCTCTCTGCACCATGGCCCCACAACTTCACATTAGAATGTCAGAGGCCTCTGAAATAAACAAGGTTTTCTCACATTTAAGACAAATAAATCAGTAGATTCTTGCCCAAGAAAAGTATTTCTCATGGACTCTATTGGCCCACTTTTTATGCTCAGTCAGCTTTCAATCCTTAGCTAATGAAATTGGACCAAGGAACACATAAGTAATAATTAACATTCATCACAATTACAATGTTTTTAGTAACGATCTGTATAATGTTTCGCTGTTGGAAGATAATCTTCATGTGAGTAGGACCTGTCTTGTCCCCCCCACTACACAAGTCCCCACCACATAGTCAATCAATATTTGTTGAATAAATAAAGTCATTATAAACAACTAATTTTTACCAGTATTCCTTAATTCTAAGTGTATTCCCTACTCAATCCTCTACTGGGGCTGGAGCAAAGCAATAAAACCATGGATTGGGAAAGGACATTATTGGATTTGAATACCAGATCCACCACTTAATGTGGAATAGTAGACAACTTTTTTAATCTCTTCAAGCCTCATTATCTTATTTTACAAAATGGAGAATATAACATTACATATAGAGCTTTTGAATGATTTTGTGTGCGTGTGCATGTGTGTGTGTCTATGTGTGTATGAGAGAGTAACTTCAATGTCTGAGAAGTCACTCAATTAATGTGAATCCCTCATTCTCCAATTGGCTTCAAACTCCAGGGATCACTTACACCAAAATCACATGAGGAACTTGTTAAGAATCTCTGGGCTTAGGGATCAAGCAAAAGAATCCCCCTTCCCCCCACAAATTTCCTAGGTAACTCTTATAGAATCGCTGAAAAAGCAAATAGGTAGTTGAAAATCTGAAGAATCACATCCTGGATGATCAGTGAATCCATTTTTGACATCAAGGAAAAATACTTTGAAACATAAGAATGGGGAAGAAATAACTAGGACAATGTTTCTCAGTAAGACAGAAGAAAGGACAGTTGTTGAAATAATATGGGGATGGAGGAAGGAGAGAAAGAAGTACAGGTATTGCTTGAGAAAGGATATTCATTATTATAATTTTAAGTTTAGGGGAAAAAAACCTCACTATTTTCATGACACAGGCTATAAAAAGAAAGGTTAAGTAGTAACTCCTTGACAGGTAGGGCTGTACACTAGGAAGATTCTATCTTTTGCATTATCAGAGATTCTCAAGGCCATGGGAAAGATTAAACTAATTGGCACTTCAGGTCAGTAACTCTGGAAAATAAAGAAAAACAATCCACAATAATATCTTGATATGGTTCAATTGTAGGTTTGAATGTGGGAACAAAGCTGTGTTTTACTTGTCCAAAATATCACACACCTAAGTTTATTGAGAGCTTACACCAGGCAAGCCATTTTGTGATGATTCAGGATTAAAAGGACTGGCATTAGGAATTATGACATGAAAAAAAATGATCACAAAATTATAATTTCTAAAATTCTCTAGAGAAAACACATGGTGCAGGGGAAAGGGATGTCAGCTTTGTGCTCTGAGCATCCAGGGTTCTAGCATTATTTCTGCCATAGAATATTGTGCAAATCTGATGAAGTCACTTTACTTCAATTCTCTCATCTGTAAAAAGAGGATAGTAAGTAGATGACCTCTAAGTTTCTTTTAACCCAGAATTATCCTGTGGTTGATGAAGTTTAGACAATTTATGTCAGGCAGTGAGACAAGAGAGCATGAAGTGGAGGTTAGAGCACCTCCAATGCTGTGTGCCAACAAAAAGCCATCTTCATAATGGTTAAATTTTCAATATCTGGCCCCTAGCACTGAAAGAACAAATGAATTGCCTCATCCACTCACCTGGCTGCCTCTGGGTTCTGGAAAGACAGCAAAGGTCTCAACTTTATGATGTCACTTGGGAAGAAATGTGAGCTAAAATGCAAAAGAAAATTATTGAAAACAGTGATCCAATGGTAGAATTTGAAGAGTTAATCCATGACTATGATTCTAAGCTTGGAGATGATATTTGGATTATATGTGAACAGGTGATGATTGCAGCCCAAGGTATTGCTTGGCATTGTTTTGACCTTCAGGTGTTGAATTTTCCTGGCAGTCAGAGATAAGCGAAATCTGAAACCATAGAAAGATATATTGATGTTATACTACAGCCATGTAACCCAATTTTATAAGAAGATCCAACCATATAAGAAGATCCAATTACTGCAAGAAAACACAAAATTCATACTCAAAAAGCCGTAGAAGAAATACAGAAGCTGTTCAAGATTACCATGAGTATTTAGAACAAATTCTTGATAACCAAGGAGCATGGCATGAACTTGCAAAACTGTGTATCAATGAACACAACTATGCAGAGAAGCTTTTGTTTAGAGGACCTCATGGTGTTGAGTCCAGATAACACTTACCTTGTCAGATCTAGGGATGTTGTCAGCAGGACACTGAAGTTAAATATAACCAAGGTAGAGTAGAAAATCTTGACCTTTCAGGGAAGTATTTTGCACAGGCATTGAAACTATTCAACAGAAATGTGAAAGCTTTGTTTAGGCTTAAGTGTATGCAAATCACATTGCTTCTGATCCCAAAGCAAGAACAAAGTGGAGAAGAATAACATGAAATATGTTCATTAAACAGCTAATCAAATAACAGAGTTTATCAGTGTGATGGTTGAAATAAGAAGGAAATCAAATACAGCTGACTCTTGAACAACTCAGGGGTTAGGGCGTTGACTCCCCCCACACACACACATAGTCAAAAATCTGCATATAATCTTTGACTTCCCAAAACTTAACTTCCAATGGCTGACTATTGGCTGGAAAGCCTTACCAGTAACATAGTCAAGTAACACATATTTTGTATGTTAAATGTATTATATACTGTAGTCTTACAATAAAATAAGCTAGAGAAAATAAAAAGTTTTAAGAAACTCTTAAGGAAAAGAAAATACATTTATAGTACTGTATGTATTGAAAAAAATCACACATAAGTGGACCCACGCAGTTCAAACCTGTGTTGTTCAAGGATCAACTGTACTCTCTTTAACCAGTTGAAGATATGTTGGAAACATTGTGGATCACTCATTCTTAAAGTTTCAAAAGCTAGTTCACATTAGATTTCACAACTGCTTAGTGGCAGTTTATTGGCCTGTAATTTACTAAATGCCTAATGCTATTTATACTAAATCTCTGCTAATGAGGCAGTTGTGTGTGTGCAGGCCTGCGTGCGTGTGTGTGTGTGTGTGTGTGTGTGTGTGTGTGTGTGTGTGTGTGGTATGAGAGAGAAAGGGTGGGGAGAGGGGGAGAGAGAGACACTAAATGATTTAATGCCATTTTATCTGTGTGACCCCAAGGATGAATGCTTTCAAACTCCCTATGTTAGCAAGGACGACTTATAACTTAATGGTTTAACTGGTACAAAGTGTCAGGGTAATCACTAATCAAAATCATTTGTTTTGTGTTTACTTCTTTTTAAACAATTTTATTTATTTGAGAGAGAGTGAGTGAGAGAGAGAGCATCAGCAGGGGGAGGAGGAGGGGCAGAGGGAGAGGGAAAAGCAGACTTCCAGCTAAGCGGGGAGCCAGAAGAGGGGCTCAATCCCAGGACCCCAGGATCATGACCTGATCCAAAGGCAGACAACTTAACTGACTGAGCCATCCAGGCGCCCCTATTTCTTTTTTCTTTTTCTTTTTTTTTTAAGATTTATTTCTTTATTTTGAGAGAGAGAGAGAGCATACAAGTGAAGGAGCAGGAGGGGAACAGAGAGAATCTCAAGCTGACTCCCCGCTGAGCAGAGAAGCCGGAGAGGGGCTCTATCTCTCAACTCTGAGATTATAACCTGAACTGAAACCAAGAGTCAGCCACTTAACCGACTGAGCCACCAAGGTGCCCCCGTTTTGTGTATATTTCTTGACCATGCTGAGATTGTTGGTTATGATGGAGAATTATCCAGAGCCATTCAGTCTTATCCTACACAGTGATTCTGCTTTTCCCCTACAGAGTGCCCTTCTACAAACTAGAAATTGAGACTTCTGAAAGAAACATCAAGAACCTCAGTAACAGACTATATCTAGTATTTTTTTTTAAGATTCATGTATTTATTTGAGAGAGAGAGAGTGAGTAGAGGGAAGGGCAGAGGGAGAGAATCTTCAAGCAGGCTCCCCACTGAGAGCAGAGCCTGACACGGGACTCCCATCTCACGACCCTTGAGATCATGGCCAAAACCAAGAGTCAGACAACCAACCGAGCCACCCAGGCGCCCCCAGACTGTAAGAGGCTGGGAATAGATCCCCAAATAACCCACCTGTAGGAGAATGCTGCTCAATCCAACAGCCAACCTCCTTCCTCTGCCCCAACTGGCTAGTGTGAAGCTCCAGCTTTATCTCCTAGGATCTTCTTCAGAACTCTGGCGCCCACTCAGAGTTCTCTCCCCAAAGAAGCTCTTCTTTTCCTCTCCCCAGTTAAATTGCCTCCGCACTGGCATCTGAAGCATCTTTCTTTCATTTTTTCTTATTTTCATCCTTTTTTTTTAAACCTAAGGAACTCTTTGTACGTTACATGATAAAAGAATGCATGGGGGAAAATTCCTCTCCTCCACACTAATTTCCATAGGAGTAACCATTGTTAACAGGATATAAACCACAGCTCTGGGTCATTGATAATATCCGACTAGCATATTTCTTTCAGTCTAAGGGGCGAAACCTTTTCCCTCCCTTCTCACACCAAGAGTCCAAGACCTCCCAGCCCCGCCTGCCTCGCCGCTCAAGAGTTAGGAATGTCCAGGTGCTCAGATGTTGGGTTGTGCAAACATAGTGGCAGGAGAGCTTTTGCCTTTTCTGGGTCACGAGAAATTTAAAAAGTAAAGAGTTGGCTGCAGAAGGCTGGGGTTCTATGTATGACTTAGTCTTCTGCCTGGCAATGATCCCCAGGTTCACATTTGGGAGACTATCCAGTCTGAATCCCAAAACACTGTATCAATTGCTTTTCCAACCCCCGCTTGTAGCCAGGAGACAGGAGCATACCTTTTTTCTTTTCCATGCATCTGTTTTAGTTGGTAGTTTGTCGGACTTTTAATTTCAAGGTCCTGAGTATGGTGCAGCGTTCTGTGAATTTTCTGGCGTCTCTGGCCCCCGCAGCTTCCGGCCCTGCGCGGAGCTCTGCGCGCTGTACGCGGCGTGGCCACGCGGGGGCGATAACGGGCGCATCGCATTCCCTGACACGGGTAGTAGAGAACCCCGCTAGAGGTTCAATTTGGCGGGACGTGACCAGCCAGCCTTGAGCTGCGCCAAACCGGGTTCTTTACTTTGGAGTCGCCCCGGCCCCGGGATGGTCCTGAGCCGACTGAAGGCCCGCGCAGCTAGAGAAAATGGGGGGTGAGGAAGACAGCAAGAAAGACGGCAAGGAAATAGGATCCGGAATGGAATGGGAGGGGCTGGAATCCCGGCAAGGCCCAAGTCCCGTTCTGAGGATCACCGGAGCTCCCAGGGCAGTGGGAAGAGGACAAGTGCAAAGGGAAGGAAAGGAACACTTGTTTGGGTTTTGTTTGTTTGTTTGTTTGTTTTTGTTTGTTTGTTTGTTCTGGCAGGAATTTTACCGCAGGGCAGGAAACTAGTCATCCAGGCAGAGCAGGTACACCTGGGGGAGGCCTAAAAAGCCAGTCCCTGTGGCTAACCCGCAAACGGACTTGATCTCGTTCCCGGACACGCGGGCCCAGCGAGCGGCAGGGAGAACGTGAGGCCCGGCGACTCCTCGCGGGTGGAGGAGCCGAGCTCCAACCCCTGAGGCGAGAAGAGCCCGGCGGAGGAAGGCGGTGTGTGCACACCTCCGAGAGTCGGGGCGCCGTGCCTCCGGTGGTTCCATGGTGTAATGGTGAGCACTCTGGACTCTGAATCCAGCGATCCGAGTTCAAGTCTCGGTGGAACCTTCCTCCTGTGCGCCCAGCCGCAGCCACCTTTTACTCTCCTTTGCAATACCCAGCGAGTGGCACGTGCCTTCCCGCTCCCGCTGGTCCCCGTCCCGGGGAGGGAAACTCCGGGGGCGTAGCGCGCCCCTCCCGCCCCCCGGTGGGCGCCTCGCAGCCGCGTCCCCCGCGCTCCGCCGCCGCCTCCTCCTCCTCAGGAACCGGGGAACGAGAAGCCCGCGTCTCAGAGTGGCGCCCCCCTCCCCCCGACACTGCGGCCCCAGCCGGGGCACCGGGCCAGTGCCGCCCCTCGTCGGGGTCCCCCTCGGGCCTCGGGGTAAGAGGCGGCGGCTGCGGCCACTACATCCTGCACCGCGAGGGGCGTCCCGCCGCGCGTCCTGTAACTGCACCCACCAGCCTGCACGGGTAGAAAACGCTGTCAGTGCGAAACAGTGTTTCGTACCTCCGTCGTGCGGCGGCGAGACTGACGTTTCGGGTCCTGGGTCCAAGCACAAGGCTGGGTGCCTTTCATTTAATTTTCCTCGGATCCTTTCCCACCAGCTGTCAGGAGAATCCCGAGTCTCTGTTCAGGCCAGTAGGGGTCGCAGTTGTCCTAAACTTTGTACTTCAGTGTGGGGCGTCTCCGCAAACCCTAAACCGCGGGAAGGGGAGATTCTGGCTGGGGATTCTCTGGGCCTCAGCTGCGGCCGCCCTCGGGGCTCCTCCCGGGGCGAAGGTGACACGAGCCAGGGCACCTCCGAGTCCTGAACCACGCCCCCCACCCCGTTCCTGGGGCGGCTCTGCTCCCCGGAGAAGCCGCCTTAGGACCGGACAGGATGGAAACACGCTCGGGAGAAAAATCTGGTCACAAGTTCTGAAGGACCGCATAGCCAGTGAAAATGTTCGCCGCCAAATCTCTCTTAGTTTTGGAACTTCCACCTGTTTACAAAGGACTATAAACTACAACTGGTTTTCAAGGGCTCCCTTTGAGGTTCTGAAAAGCAAGCGGGTGAGGGCCCGAAGGCGGGAGGGACGAAACGGGAAAGCGGAGACTGTAGGAGAAGGGAGATGGGAAGGGGAAGGGGCGGGATCCGAGGGCAGGGAGCCGGGAGCGGGGCGTTCGCCGCGCCGGGTCAGTTGCCGCTTCTGGCTCACTCTGGAGCGCTCCTGCGTTTGGAATGAATCGCGTTGGTCTCACCCCACCCCACCCCACCCCCCACCCCCCCGAGAAGTTTGAAGAATGTGCGTGCCTGGCGTTTGTCCTTGCTCTTTTCAGTAATTGTGGAATTGGAGTAGGAGGGTAAATAGACCTACAAGTTATTGGGAACCAAGTTAGGACCTTGTTGAATTCCTTGGCGTTAACTGGCAAGTAGCCTTTCCCCCCCTTCTCTCCCCTTGCAAGACGACTGCCGGCAGGACAGGCTTGGAGAGGGTCGAGGCACCCAAGACCTTGAAGATTGCCAGGGACTAGTTCTTTGCTGGACATGTAGTGGCTGAGCAGACTGTGCCCTTCCAGAGCGTGGAGTCTGGGGGTCTGGCCAGGAGACTGAGCAAGGGGACCAGTCAGGGTTAATCAATAGGCTTTCTGCAAAGCATCGCAGACATTCCTTTTTGACCTCCGCCTTCTTTACGAGAACGATTCTTTTAATGGAACTGCATTTATCCATAGATTTTAGTACCCTGATCTGGCCAACTATAGCTTCTTCACTCCCTACCGAGACCTGAGCTCCAGACTTTGCTTCAAGGAAAAGATACCCTTCTTTTATTTTCTCACCTGAACTCCTCTAGTTCAAGCCCACTGACTGCCTGGTGACCAGGCCAGTCCCTCACTGGTCCGCTCAGGTTAGGAAGGGCAGATGCTCCTCCACTCCCAGCCCCTCTGCTGCCCCATTGACATGTATGGCTTCAACCCATACAAGCATATCCAAGGCCTACATCTCTCAAAACTCCTTTCCCCTCATCCTGGATCCATACTCTACTACATACATCCATTGCAGAGTGATAATCATTTTCTTCTTGTCCTTCTTGTTGCCTCCCAGCACCCCAGCATTTTTCTTTTTTGTTTTTGGAATTATTGCTCCTTTCTTGGATAATGTCTTCTTTGTACTGTTCATGAAGGTGCTCTGCCCTCATTTGGTCAAGGAGAGGGCATTGACCCAAGCTCAACCAATCACATCCAGTACTTCCCTGGAATATGAAAAAAGAGGAGGGGGGATGACCAAAGAGTAAATAAACCTCAGATTTATCCACTTGAAAAAAAGAGCCCCTGAAGACACTGGTCTTTTGTTCCTATTTGTAACCTATGTGGCCCAACTGTGAATGTAGAGCTTACATCGTTAAAATAATATAACAATTGACCCATGCAATTATGATACAAATATACTGAAGGATAAAGCAAGAGGAGGTGTGTCTGGGTGTGGGGGTGATAATAGAGGAGTATGTGAGAGATAATACCTACAATTTGAAAGTCAAGGAGTAGTAAAGGGGGGGTTGCTGTTTTCCTAAATAAACTTATGAGTATATATAACTTTGATAAAAATTTGTCCCAAATACAAAATAATTCCTTTGCCATATATGTACATATTGTAAATTTAAAGTTTATTGTTTGTATATTGAATATAAATTTTTATGTAGTCACATTATTGGCTCTTTTCATGGAAGAATTCTGGGTTTGGTGTCTTGCACAGAACATTTTCCCACTGTAGGTCTATAAAAATGTTAGCAAAAATAGGTTCAAATGAAATGGTAGGGAAATACTATCCAATTTTGGCAAAACATTGGAGAAAAGAATATTCTCACAAAATGCGGGGAATATGACCTGCTACCTTTTCTTTTCAGGGTAATTAGGCAGGAATTAGCAAAATTTGATCTGACAATTCCATTTTCAGGACTCTGGAGAGGAGAGAAGTGATGACAGATATCTGTGTAAGTCTGTTCCCTGCAGTAGTATGTGTGATAATAAATATTGGAACCAATTGCATGACCATCAATTAGAGACTTTGAATAATGACTCATTTGTATCAAGAAGGATCTTGACTAAAAATAACAAAGCAGGTAATGAAAATGCTGATGGCAATGGACTGGTAAGAGCTAATGTGTATTGAACATTTGCTTTGTGAGAGTCATTGGCTACATGCTTTCCCTACACATCTCATTTAAACTTTGGACAACCCAAATACTCCATTTTACTCATCTTACATATAAAAATGGAAGAAAAGTCTATAACTTTTTCGGACTGCTTAAGTTTCCCACGCAGAGCCTGTGCCTTCACCGTGGGTGTGACCGGGGTTCTCTTGTTCTCCATTTTAGGGATTTACAATGTTCCGAATTGGCTAAACTGTAAACCAGCCTCTGAAAAGTGGGGGAAGATGTAAGGGCGGGTGTAGATTAGGTATGCTCTGGATCTCCAAAACTTTTTCCTCAAAGGGGCACTCGATGCTGGTGGTGCCTGGGAAATAAAAGCATAAATTTGGTATCCCGAAGAGAAATAGAAAGACTTTGAAAGCTAGCTTCGCCAGAAAACACAAACGTCCCTGGGTGGGCTTGAACCACCAACCTTTCGGTTAACAGCCGAACGCGCTAACCGATTGCGCCACAGAGACAGGCGGTGAAGTGCTGTGTAAGCTGTTGGTCAATTGTATTATATACATAATGGTTTCATGTCCCTCAAAATCTAGTTATAATAGAAATGAATACTGGGGACATAATGCACAACATGAGGGCTATCGTTAACCCTGCTGTATATATACTATATACTCTAGTATATTTAAAAGTTGTTAAGTAGTTGTTATGAGTCATCAAAAGGAAAAAATACATTTTAAAATGTTTTTATCTATAGAGATGATGGATGTTCACCAAATTTGTGGTAATCATTTCACAATGTATGTAAGTCAAGTCATTACGCTATGTATCTTATATAACTTTATAACTTATAAAGTGCTGTATCTCATTTCAATCTCAGTAAAACGAGGTGGGGGCGAAGTATACATAATGGTCTCATTGTACAGAGGTACAGAGAAGTGTTCTTTGTGCCCAAGCTAGGGCACCCTCAACTCTTCTGTTTTGCCTAACCTCCCTCCCCGCTCCAGAAGCCTGAGGGCGCGGGAGACATTGAGGCCAAGAGTCGTGTGGGTACCTAAATTTGGGCGATGACTTGGAGCCCGAATGAGTGGAGAACTCCCAGGATCAAACATCAGGTGCCCGGGTGACAACCGCAGCCTCTCTGTTTGAAGTCATCCATTTCCAGTTCTTTGCTCCACTTCATCTGTCCCGCTCCTCGCGAGTCCCTCCAGATCGCGGGGGGCGGGCGGGCTGGCGCGCGCGCGCGCGGTGAAGAACCAGAATCAGCAGTGCCTCCACCGCGCTAACCCCCTGGATGCCTCTAGATGTGATAGCTCCATGGGGGCAGGGACCTTGGGTTTCCTCACAATGCAGCTCCCTCGCTTACAATATTGCCTGGCACTTAGTAGGCGCCCAATAAATGCTCCGTGAAGGAGTCCATTCCGCCGCAGGGGCCTGGAGGGGACAGGAGAAGCGCCAAGAATTTCACCTTGAACTATTAATTTTAGTCCTGGAGAATCCCCTGAATGGGAAAACGTGAAAGCCGGCCATTTTTTTTTTTTTTTAAGATTTTATTTACTTATTCATGAGAGACAGAGAAAGAGAGAGAGAGGGGCAAAGGGAGAAGCAGGCTCCCAAGGAGCAGGGAACCCGATGCGGGGCTCGATCCCATGACCCGAGCCAAAGGCAGACGCTTAACCATCTGAGCCACCCAGGCGCCATTCTTTAATATCTTTATACTGGAAACTGATTTAGAACCAGGTTAAGGTCCGGATCGTGGGAACCTCTAGAGGACAGACACCACTTAGAACGTCACTGAGCTCCCCACCCAGGACAGTGCGGCGGCCTCAGCGTAGGGGACGCGGGTGGGCGCAGGGAGAAAGGTGACGAGGAGAGCTGAAGAGGAGAAGGAAGTGGGTGGGAGTGAGGGCATTCTGGAGTATGAGAACGAGCAAAAAGGGAGGAGGAGTGAAAAGAAAGCTGAGAGACACCAACACTAGCCACTGAAAGAAAAAACAGTTAAAAAAACGTTGAGGCTATTTAGGTCAGTTAATAGGTCTCAACCACAGCGCAGCAGGTTGTCGTTGGCCTGCGCTGATGGTACAGTGGTTAGCAGTCCGCGTTGCGACCCTAGTAACCTTGGCTTTAATACGGCTTATGACGTTATCCAACTCGCTATTTTTCTCTTTAAACAACCCCCGACCCCAGTAAAGCCGGCGGTATGGTGCGATTTCCCTCTATGAAACTGGAGACTGCGAACAGTTGAATCGGGCTCTCGCGCTTCCACGTGGCGGAACTCCCAGCCTCAGCTCACGACAGGGAGCAGAGACCTGCCTAACTTGGGGAAAGGCCGAAATTCGCCCTCAGCCTAGGTCTGCAGCGCACGCAGTGCCCGCCCTCACCCCCTCCCCGAGAGGCGAGGCCGACCCGCTTTGAGGAAAGAAAGAGCGTACACCCGGAACCACTCACTTTAATTTATGGGTAAGACTGAAGAAAAGCACCCAGCATTGCCTTGGAAAGCGAATTCTTGCTACTATTAGGTAGAAGACAAAAATCCCAGCTTTCACATCTAGCTTGTTCAGTCTGTAGTGTATGACTTCTGCAGATGTCTTAATTATCATAGTGAAATGGACCTTATCTTTTGGTACAAATTTTCCATAAATTTTAACGTATATGTAGATTTGTATAGTCACCACCATAATTAGAATACATACAGTTTCATCTCACCAAAAACTTCTTTGTGCTCTCTTGTTACTTTTAGAACTCGCAGCAAACATAAGCCCTTGCAATCACTGATCTGTTCACTATAGTTCTATGTTTCTGAGAATGTCATAAGAAGCATATAGTATGCAGCCTTTTCAGACTGGCTTCTTTTACTCCGAATGGTGAAGTTGGGATTCCTTTAAGTTGTTGTGTACATCAACAATTCCTTTTTATTGCACAGTATTCCATCCAGTGGCTATACCACTGTTTTGTCTATCAGTTAACCCTTTGAACCATATTTGATGATTGTAGCTTCTGCTCTTACAAATATAGTAGCTATGAATGTTCCTGTAGAGATTTTTGTATGAACGTTAGTTTTCATTTCTTTAAGGCAAATTCCTGGCAACCCAAGTATGCTAGATCATATAGTACTTGTATGCTTAACTTTATGAGAAACTGCCTGGTTACTCCTTATCCCAGACACTTGGTACTGTCATTCTAGTAGGTGTGTAATGGTATTTCATTATGGTTTCAATTTGCATTTCCCTAATGTCTAATGATGTTCATGTGCCTATATCCTCTAAGGAAGTCTGTTCATGTCTTTTGTCTACTTTTTCATTATTGTTTGTTTCCTTATTGTTAATTTAAGATTTCTTTATATATTCTTGTCACCAGCCTTTTGTCATATTTGTGATTTGTTAATTTTTTTCTCAATCTGTAACTTTTCATTCTCTTAGCTGTTTTTTTGAAAACATTTTTAATTTCAATGAAGTACAATTTATTTATTTATTTTTCTTTTTTTCTGGATAGAACTTTTGATGACTTACCTAAGAACACTGCCTAACCCCATGTCATGAAGATTTTCTTCTATAAAACATTTACCCTGTGCTCCATTTTGAGTTCATTTTTTTGTATAAACTGTATGGTTTAGGTGAAATTTTTCTTCACATGGATTATGTGAAGAAATTCCAATTATGCCAACACAATTTGTTGAAAAGAAAAAAGTCTTTCTTCACTGAATTGCTTTTACACCTTTGTCAGTAATCAACTGGACATATTTCTGTAGTCCTATTTCTGGCCCCTCTGCTCTGTTTCATTGGTCTGTGTGTCTATCCCTTTGCTTATCCACAATATCTTGTTATCTGAAGCTTTATAGTAAGTCTTAAAATGGGTAGTCTTATTCCTCTAACTTTACGGTACTTATACAAAGTATATTTAGTTCTTCTTAGGTCTCTATCTCTCTGCCATTCCAGACCAACAAAATGAGAATCTGCTTTTATCTACAAACACTTGAAAACTACAAAGACTCTGTGAATAGAAGGAAAAATCATGGTCCTCTTTTCCTATGGTATCTTCTTGGAGTAGATCCAGGCAGGAAGAAGGGGGAGCCCCGAGGGCGGCCGCAGCTGAGGCCCAGAGAATCCCCAGCCAGAATCTCCCTTTCCCGCGGTTTAGGGTTTGCGGAGACGCCCCACACTGAAGTACAAAGTTTAGGACAACTGCGACCCCTACTGGCCTGAACAGAGACTCGGGATTCTCCTGACAGCTGGTGGGAAAGGATCCGAGGAAAATTAAATGAAAGGCACCCAACCTTGTGCTTGGACCCAGGACCCGAAACGTCAGTCTCGCCGCCGCACGACGGAGGTACGAAACACTGTTTCGCACTGACAGCGTTTTCTACCCGTGCAGGCTGGTGGGTGCAGTTACAGGACGCGCGGCGGGACGCCCCTCGCGGTGCAGGATGTAGTGGCCGCAGCCGCCGCCTCTTACCCCGAGGCCCGAGGGGGACCCCGACGAGGGGCGGCACTGGCCCGGTGCCCCGGCTGGGGCCGCAGTGTCGGGGGGAGGGGGGCGCCACTCTGAGACGCGGGCTTCTCGTTCCCCGGTTCCTGAGGAGGAGGAGGCGGCGGCGGAGCGCGGGGGACGCGGCTGCGAGGCGCCCACCGGGGGGCGGGAGGGGCGCGCTACGCCCCCGGAGTTTCCCTCCCCGGGACGGGGACCAGCGGGAGCGGGAAGGCACGTGCCACTCGCTGGGTATTGCAAAGGAGAGTAAAAGGTGGCTGCGGCTGGGCGCACAGGAGGAAGGTTCCACCGAGACTTGAACTCGGATCGCTGGATTCAGAGTCCAGAGTGCTCACCATTACACCATGGAACCACCGGAGGCACGGCGCCCCGACTCTCGGAGGTGTGCACACACCGCCTTCCTCCGCCGGGCTCTTCTCGCCTCAGGGGTTGGAGCTCGGCTCCTCCACCCGCAAGGAGTCGCCGGGCCTCACGTTCTCCCTGCCGCTCGCTGGGCCCGCGTGTCCGGGAACGAGATCAAGTCCGTTTGCGGGTTAGCCACAGGGACTGGCTTTTTAGGCCTCCCCCAGGTGTACCTGCTCTGCCTGGATGACTAGTTTCCTGCCCTGCGGTAAAATTCCTGCCAGAACAAACAAACAAACAAAAACAAACAAACAAACAAAAAAAACCCAAACAAGTGTTCCTTTCCTTCCCTTTGCACTTGTCCTCTTCCCACTGCCCTGGGAGCTCCGGTGATCCTCAGAACGGGACTTGGGTCTTGCCGGGATTCCAGCCCCTCCCATTCCATTCCGGATCCTATTTCCTTGCTGTCTTTCTTGCTGTCTTCCTCACCCCCATTTTCTCTAGCTCCCTGAATCTCTTCCTTTCCTTCTTTCGTGGCTACTGCTCCTTTTCCTTCTCTTCGCTCCCGGTTCTTTAAACCACTGCTCTCCAGGCCAGCGGAGGAATGGGCTACCCAGTCCGAGAGGACGGTGAGGAAGACGTTTCTCTCTGGTCAGGACACTTTGGGGGTCCATGCTGAGGAGGCGGAGTGAGGTGACCCCAGCGGAATGGCTGAGGTTCCACAGCCAGTCCCCAAGGTCTGGGCAGGACGGGCTGCTCCAAGGCGACTCGGTGCCTGGGGCGACCCAAAACAGGCTACGTCGCGTTCCGCAGGCTAAATCTGACCCGCAAAGTTCAGCGGAATTGAGACTCGCGGACTACCTCGTCCTTTGCAAGCCGTTTTAAGTGGAAGGACCACGGCGCCTCCTTGTGGTCCCCTCAGGAACGGCGTCTTGGGGCCCGCATCACCTAGGATGCTGCAACGTCTTGTCCTAAGAAAACCAATCCAACTTCCCAGTTAGACGAAGGTCCACTCAGCCCAGGCGCTTTCCAAGAAATCGCCCCGTCTGTCCTCCTGGTGCTGTCGGGAGCCCGGGAGCCGCGCCCTCTGGGCCTCCTCCTTAGGGGCGATGCCGAGTCCCTGTACGAGGACTTCGGGCTGAGTCTCAGCGCCTCGCCACACTTCATCCTTTTTAGGTGCGTCCAGCGCCGCCTCGCCCCAGGGAGAGCTCCCGGTCCAAAGAGTAAAATCAGACGGCCTTGCCGGCTTCAATCCAGGACAGAGAGTCTTCTCCCTATTATGAATCGGATTCGAACGGAAGCTGTCACGGCCCCTATACCCCACCCCAGGAGCAAGGCTCGCCACCCAGGACCGGCGGTGGTGTGGTCAGGTGTAAGTAGGTGACAGCATTTTCTCCTGGGCTTTTTCCTCGGTGGCTATATCTGCATCTCTCTCTCTCTCTCTCTCTCTCTCTCGTTTTTTCTCTCTTCTCACCTGGTTGTCCCACTCTCACCTTTCTCTCCACCCTTTCGCCCGCTGGCATCCCCACAGGCTGAGGCTGCCTCAAGGTCCTGGGTGGAGAGCTCAATGCAATTCCAGGTGGTGCCCTCTAGACGTTTCCACAATTGGGACATTAACGTGATTCAGCTGCCAATTTTAAAAAACAACCAGTTTTGAAAGTTTCACATCCTCCTATTCTGGGGTTTTTCCAGGACTAAAATCTAATAGCCCACAGTGAAATTTTTGGTCCCTCCCAGCACCATGCAGCGGAATGCATCCTTCGCCGAACATCTATTGGGTGCCTACTGGGTGCTAGGCCCTGCTGTGCACAGGGGCTGCATGGTGAGTAGACCCCAGGTCCTGCCGGGTGGAGCCCCCCTCTGGAGGCACCGAGAGCAGGCAGTAAGTTGGGGGACACAGCGGTTTGTGTCCTTCCCACGGCGCCCATCCTGGCTGTGGAATTCGCGGTGAGCGGGTTGGGTGCCGCCCAGGGAAGAATGGCAAATAGATGACTTCAGCCTATGAGCCTGTGGTCGTCACCTAGAGCAGGGAGGCTTTGGGGGGAGGCCCCTGGGCCTGTCATGGGGCATTGAGTGCTCACTTGCTAGTATCGATGCCCCAAAACTGCCCAGAATCGAGACTCAATGTCTCCAGCGCCAGCAGGTTTTGAATGTGTTTTAAGCAGAGGGTGGAGGGGTTGGGCAGCAAGTTCTCACCCACGGCAACACTGAGATTTTGTAATAACCTGGTCTCAGTCGTATAATCAACGCCTATGGCTGTCAGTGGAAGGGTTAGTGGTTCAAGCCCATCGTCCGAAGTTCTAGTCTTTACTTAAACACATTTTCTGGCTTTCAAATTCTCAAATTTACCAAAGCTTCTCCAGCAGCTTTTATCTTTCAGGCTGAGATCTCACCCAGCCACTGTCAGTCCCCCCACCTCACCCCACATTTTGATTTGCGGGCACAGGTGGGGCAGCAGGGGAGTCTCTGAATTCACCCAGTTCTGCCCTGTCCAGTGGTTTCTCTCCATCCTTAGCAGATGCCGCTGGTCCCTTTGTGCCATCTAGAGCACAAAGGCCACCTTGACCTATCTGATCCGACATCTGGATTCCAGGAGAACTGCCGGGGCCAGAGACTGAAGACACAGGCATCAAAATCACCAACTGGTCAGACTCTAGGTTAGTGAACCTCAGTGCTCAGTATTAACCACATCATTACAGCATGCCGGGAACACTTTGATTTGAGAGGGTCGCATCCTTTCTTTTTTATTATCATTATTATCAATAAACATTATTTTTAAAGAACAATTTGAGTTTACAGATAAATTAATAAATGAGTTCATAGGCACCATGTTCTCCCTCATAGAATTTCCCCTTACATTCTTGCATTACTGTGGTACATTTTTTACAAGTGAGGAAATAATATTGACACAGTATTAACTGCAGCTGGTAGTTTACATTAGAGTTCATTCTTTGTCATACAGTTCTATGGGTTTTGACACCTGCATGTCATGAATCCACCACTACAGTTTCATATAAGATAACTTCACTGTCTAAAAAGTCCCAGTGTTCTGCTTATTTATCCCTCCTCTCATCAGAGACCTATGGCAATCACTCATCTTTTTATTGTCTCTATAGTTTTGCCTTTTCCAGGACATCCTATAGTTAGACTCACACAGTCTGCAGACTTTCCTGTAGGCTTCTTTCACCTAATGCTATGTATTATTAAGGTTCCCGCATGTTTTTCATGGCTTGATAGCTCATTTCTTTTTATTGCTAAATACCATTTTATAGATGTACCACACTTTGTTTATCCAGTCACCTATCGAAGGACATTTTGGTTACTTCCACTTTTTGACAATTATGAATAAATCTGCTAAAAACACTCATCTCCAAGTTTTTGCTTGAATATAAGTTTTCATGTCATTTGGGTAAATATCTAGGGCTGTGATTTCTGGATCAAAGGTAAGAGTATGTTTTGTTTTGTAAGAAACTGCCAAAGCATCTTCTAAAGTGGCTATAAAATTTTGCATTCCCATCACTAATAAATGGGCATTCCTACTCATCTACATCCTTGCCAGGATTTGTTGTTATCAGTGATTGGGATTTTAGCTATTCTAATAAGTGTGTAGTGGTATCTCATTTTTGTTTTGATTTACAATTCTCTACTGACAAATGATTTTGAGCATCTTTCATAGGCTTATTTGCCATCCGTATATCTTTTCTGATGAGGTGTCTGTTTAGATCTTTTGCCCATTTTTAATTGGGTCATTTGCTTTCTTATTGATGAACTTTAAGAATTCTTTGTATATGTATATATATGTATTTTTTAAAGATTTTATTTACTTATTTGACAGAGAGACACAGCAAGAGAGCAAGGGGAGTGGGAGAGGGAGAAACAGGCTTCCCGCTGAGCAGGGAGCCTGATGCAGGGCTCGATCCTAGGACCCTGGGATCGTGACCTGAGCCGAAGGCAAACGCTTAACGACTGAGCCACCCAGGCGCCCTGAGTTCTTTTTATATTTTGGATACCAGTCCTTCATCAGATACACGTTTTGCAAAGATTTTCTCCCAGTCTGTGTCTTGTCTTTAATTGGCTTAGTGGTGTCTTTCATAGAGTGGAAGTGTTTAATTCTATTGAGGTCCAGCTTATCAATTTTTTCTTTCATGGACTGTGCCTTTGGTGTTGTATCTAAGAAGTCATCACCAAACTCAAAGTCACTTAGATTTTCTCCTATGTTATCTTCTAGAAGTTTTATAGTTTTATATGATCTATGATCTAAATTTTGTGAAAAGAATATGGTCTCTGCCTGGAGTTTGTTTGTTTGTTTGTTTGTTTCGCATGTAGATGTCCAGTTGCTCCCGCACTATTTGTTGAAAAGACTATCATTATACATTCGCCATTAAATTGCTTTTGCTCCTTTGTCAAAGATCAGTTGACTCTATTTATGGAGATCTATTTCTGATTCTGTTCCATTGGTCTATTTGTCTGTGTGTTCACCACTTCCACACTGTTTTGATTAGCATAGCTTTATCGCTTTATCACCTTGAAGTTGGTAGTGTCAGTCCTTTGGGGATTTTCCTAATCTTCGCCAGGAGAACCTGCTCAGGTTCCTGGAGGTAAAACTTCACAAAATGTGTTCCCCCAGGAATTTTAAACTCTCAAGCTCTTCCACACTCAGCTTCCAGCAGTTTGTCAATTACCACTGAAGGTTTCTGCTAGCTGCAGGTCCAGTAGCTTCTGTTCCCAATAAGATGTGATTCCCTGCATTAGCCTGTCTCTCTAGTTTTGGGGGTGACATGCCCTATGACCTCACTTGTCTGGTCTAAGAAGAGTCATAGATTTTGTCAGCATTTTTTTTTTTCTTGTAAGGATGAGAGTGATGACTTCCAAGTTCTTTTCATGTTGGAGTAGAAACCTAGTTTGATTTTTTTAAAGATTTTATTTATTTATTTGAGAGAGAGCAGGAGCAAGGGGAGGAGCAGAGGGAGAGGGACAGGCAGACTCCCTGCTGAGCGGGGAGCCCAACCCAGCCTGATTCCAGGACCCTGAGATCATAACCTGAGCTGAAGTCAGGTGCTTAACTGATTGAGCCACCCAGGTGCCCCCATTTTTTTTTTTTAAGTAAATAACATATATGCGATATTAAGTTTATCTGCCAACTTTGCTGAGTCAAAGGGTGCTCAGATTAAACATTATATCTGGGTGTGTCTGAGGATGTTTTGGATGAAATTAGCATTTGAATCAATGGATTTAGTTAAGTAGGTTGCCTCCTATCATATGGGTGGGTATCATCCAATTATTTGAGGACCTGAATAAAACAAAAAGTGGAAAATTGATCCTTTTTTTCCTTTTTGCTTTTCTGCTTGAGTTGGCACATCAGTGCCTTCTCCTGATCTTGGACTGGGATTTATACCATTGGATTCCTTGGTTCTCAGGCATTCGGACTCAGACTGAAATGACATCACTGGGTTTCTGGGTCTACAGCTTGCAAATGGTAGATCATGGGGCTTCTTAGCCTTCCTAATTGCATGAACCAGTTCCTCATAATACATCTCCATTGATCCTGTTTTTCTGGAGGAACTTTACACAATATTATAAAATTCACGAATTGCAAATGTACAAATCAATAATTTTAGTATATTTATAGGGTTGTCTGTCACCAGAGTCCAGTTTTAGAACATTTTCTTTGCCTCCCCAGATGCCTTCAAGCCTCTTTGCAGTCAATCCCTAATCCCTGCTTACCATGACTACACCTGAGCAAAAGAACAGTTTGGAAAACAGACATTTAACTTTTTATTAGATTGGGACTTTATATAGTAGATCCTTTTCTTTCTTTAGTGATAACTAGAAGAGAGATTGCATTCTAGGGGCTTTGTTTGGCGGAACTTAACATATTGGCTGTTCTATTGCTCTCTTTGAATTGCTTCTCCTGTGCTGTTAAGTGGTACTTGCTATAAAATCTTATCTGGTAACTCAGGAGAATCAAGGGCTAAACAAAACAAAACAAAACAAAATAACAACAAACTATCTGCTATACGAAATGGTGATAGGTGATGCATTCACAGATAATGTCACATGGAGTTAAGTATTATACCATCTTTATTATTTCAGAATTGTAGTTAGTAACATTAGAGAGGCATTTATCCAGCACCTGAAATGCTCTTCACAGTGTCCTTTATTTTACATGGCTTGGGAACAATCATGTGAAAGTGAGCACAAGATTTTTACTGTGCTTCTTTGATTTTTTTTTCTCTTACAGGGATTAACATAATGTTTCTGAAAATTAAAATATCAGGAAACTAGCAGGGTGCCTGGGTGGCTCAGTCAGTTAAGCAACTGACTCGATTTTGGCTTAGGTCGTGATCTCAGGGTTGTGAGATTGAGCCCTGGGGTGGGCTCTGTGCTCAGTGGGGAGTCTGCTTGAGATTCTCTCTCTCCTTCTCCCTCCACTCGTCCCCCTGCTCAGCTCTCTTTCTCTCTAAAATAAATAAACAAATCTTTTTTAAAAATCAGGAAAATAGAGATATGGAGATAAGCATCTAATTAGTGATTTATTGCTGCATATTAGCAGATTACAAAAAGAGTGGTTTAAAACAACACACATGTGTTATCTCACAGTCCTGTAGATTCAGAAATCTGGAATAGTGTGGGTGGGTTCTGTGCTCAGAGTCTCACAAGTCTGAAATCCCGGTATCAGCTTGCTATATTTTCATCTGATGCTCAGGCTCCTCTTCCAACCTAACTACAGTTACTGGCAGAATTCATTTGCCTCATGTCTCCAAAGGCAAGGGAAACAAGGGCAAAAATGAACTATTGGAACTTCATCAAGATAAAAAGCGTTTGCACAGTGAAGGAAACAGTCAACAAAACCAAAGACAACTGACAGAATAAGAGAAGATATTTGCAAATGACATATCAGATAAAGGGCTAGTATCCAAAATCTGTAAAGAACTTATCAAACTCAACACCCAAAGAACAAATAATCCAATCAAGAAATGGACAGAAGACATGAACAGACATTTCTGCAAAGAAGACATCCAAATGACCAACAGACACATGAAAAATTGCTCAACATCCCTCAGCATCAGGGAACAACGAATCAAAACCACAATGAGATATCACCTCACACCAGTCAGAAGGGCTAAAATTAACAAGACAGGAAACAACAAATGTTGGCGAGGATGTGGAGAAAATGGAACTCTCCTACACTGTTGGTGGGAATGCAAGCTGGTGCAGCTGCTCAGAGGTTCCTCAAGAAGTTGAAAATAGAGCTATCCTACAACCCGGAGATTGCACTACTGGGTATTTACCCCACAGATATAAATGTCGTGATCCAAAGGGGCACCTGCACGCTGATATTTATAACAATGTCCACAACAGCCAAACTATGGAAAGAGCCCAGATGTCCATTCACAGATGAATGGATAAAGAAGATGTGATATATATATATACACACACACACACACACACACAATGGAATATTATGCAGCCATTAAAAAATGGAATCTTGCCATTTGCAACGACATGGATGGAACTAGAGGGTATTATGCTAAGCGAAATAAGTCAGAGAAAGACAATTATCACATGATCTCACTGATATGTGGAATTTAAGAAACAAAACAGAGGATCATAAGGGACGAGGGGGAAAAATAAAACAAGACAAAACCAGACAGGAAGGCAAACCAGAAGAGACTCTTAATCTTAGGAAACAAACTGAGGGTCGCTGGAGGGAAGGGGGTGGGGGGATGGGGTAACTGGGTGATGGACATTAAGGAGGGCATGTGATGTAATGAGCACTGGGTATTATATAAGACTGATGAATCACTGACCTCTACCTCTGAAACTAGTAATATACTGTAGGTTAATTAATTGAATTTAAATTAAAAATTTAATTTAATTTAATTAAAAAAATAAAATAATTCATTTGCTTGTGGTTGTAGGACTGAAGTCCTTGTTTTCTTGCTGGCTATCAACCAGAAGCCATGCTCTGCTTTTAGAAGCTACCTCCATTCTTTTTTCATGAGGCCTTTTCCATTGTCAGACAAGTAATGGTGCACTGAGTCCTTCTAATGCTTCACTCTGATTTTGTCTTCTGCCAGCCAGAGAAATCTCTTGTATTTAAGGAGTCATGCAATTAGATCTGTCCCACCCAGATAATCTCCTTATCTTAAAGTCAGCCATGCTATATAACAACATCATCATGGGAGCAATATCTCATCACTCTAACAAGTTTCAGGGATTTGGGAGAGACATATTTGGAGACCATTTTAACTACTCTTTACTATAGCCCAACCTCTGGTTTCAGGGATACATGTCCCTTCCAAATGCAAAATACATTTATCTTACCCCTAAAGTTTCCAAAGTTTCATCCCATGGTAGCATCGTTTGAAAGTAAAAAAAAGAGTGTTGTGTAAATTTCATTAGCTCAAACTTCCAAAATCACATCTAAATCATTTATATCAGGTGTGGATGAGACTCCTGAGAGTGTCCATTAGGCACAGGGTTCAATTACCCTCCCTCTGTAGACCTGTGAAACTACAGAACAATTGATTGCCCCCCATGTGCGATAGTGAGACAGTAAGGGTAACATTCATTCAGATTCCAGCCCAAAGAGAGGGAAAATGGAAGGTATAAAAAGGTCACTGATCCAAAATAATTTGGAAATACACTGGAAGCAGGAGTTCCTTGGTTAGGTTTCAAGACCCGGGAATAATCCTCTGTGACATGAGGTTTTGCCTCTGGGATCCCGTTTGTTTGCATCTTCATTTAATTTATTATTATTATTTTTCTTTCTCTCACAGGCCTCTGGTTCTTCCTCTTCCTTCTCATGACAGCATCCTCCCCTTAATGGTTGGTATGTCGTCCCCCCCTGAACAAGTCTGATAGTGACCTTGTAGTGGTTCTCTCTCCGAGGAGGGCCTGCCCTCACCTTCTCACTCCTCTGGGATCCTCTTCCCTGACCTCATTTCTGTCTGTCATGATGCTTTCGGCTTACCCAGGTGGCTTAGGAGGAATGCTAGAACTGTGGAACCCCAGACCTGATCTCTGCTGTCCCTTGTCCAGGAGGAGAATAAATGACAGAGGTCTTCATAAAGAAATGACCCCCATGAGGGCTGACATCCCCCAGCAAATTAGAGCAGAGGAGGAAACCTACAGGCAAACAGAGGTCCTAAAAACCCAAATCACGGAAGCAGGACCCACATCAGGTAGGAACACTTCCCAGAAATGTCCCCATTCTCCACTGAAAGCCACTTTGGGTAAAGGATGTGAGCACTGGGTCTTTCAGAGTCTTCATCCTCGGCTCTTTGTTTAAAACGGGCTTTTTCCATATGTGAGGATCTCTTTGGAGTTTTATCAGAAATGCAGATTCATGGGCGTTATCCCCGGGGCATTCTAACAGGCACCACAGTGAATCTGATGTAGGTGTTTTTTAGCTCTGCAGCTGGTGCCTAGGAACGGGACCCCTGTCTGCTGCATGATACCCCATTTCCCATCTAACATTCCAGTGGTTCATGCTGCCTTCTCTAAGTTATATTCTACATTCTCTATCATACACCAGATGAATATGCTCAAAGAGATAAATCATCCACTAAAGCATCTGTGACATGTGGGGAAGCTGGTATGGGCAACTTGGACTGCTTTTCTGAAGGCTGTGCTTCTATTGCTTCAGCCCAGACCCAGGATAGGGTTTGAATGGAAAGATGGTTGGGACTGGAGATCAGTAAAAGCTCACTATTGCTGGTAACTGTTATTTATCCACTTGACAAGTATTTACTGAATGTTTCACCTGCAGGCTCTCATGGAGGCACTAGGGACATGGGGTGAGCAGGCAGACCCAGTGCCAGCTCTCAGGAAATAAACTTGGCACAGAAACCAGATATTTTATAGATAATCACATAAGTGCATTTTATTTGTGATTATGATAAGTATTATTTAATGCCTTTGTGTTCTGTGATCCTAATCTATTAGCCAGTGATTTAAAGCGATTATAAGTAACAGAATTATATAACTGTGATAAAAGATTTGTCCCCAGAAAGGCCCTTCTGGTATTTTTAACAGTGGAGATGCCTACATTTGATCCGACATCTCCTGAAAATTATTTATTTATTTTTAAGTAGAACTTTTAGTTTCAGTGTCCCCTGAAATTCAGATGTGGGTTCCCGGAGGGTGTGTTAAGGAGCCTCCACAGGGAAGCTTGCAGCCAAGGCCTGTGCAGGCTCTGCTGCCATCAAGTGTTGAAGGAGTTTGGGGAAATCTCTTAATCTCTCTGGGTCTCAGTTTCCTCATGTGTAAGATAAGGTTGTTATTCAAATTCTCCAAAGTGCCTTCCTGCTCAGTTTCTGTGAGTACAGGAGGGTCTGAGGTGCCTGTTAAGCAGCCCTGGGGACTGCAGCTGAGACCTGACTTGGTCCCTTCTCTGTGTGTCTCCTGCAGGAGCCTGAGCTGAGCCCACACTGAAAACAGAGAATGGAGGGAGCAGATGGAAGACAGAAAATCAGCAGGTTTGGAGGATGAGAATAACCCAAGGAAGGACAAGGCAATGGTAGAGCAGGTGGTTGCCAAAGGGGTAAGAAAAAGGACAAGTTGAGTTCAGAAAAATCAGGGGAAACTGAGGAATGCATACAGCAGCATCCAACTCTGCAAGGAGCAGCCTGAGCTTAACAGGGAGGACTGGAAGAGTAACTTCGTCCATGGTGAAACTGCACCTGCTGAGGAGCCCCACAGGATGGATTGTGGTTGTTTATACTGCTGGGAAGCACCGGTTCCACGAGGAGGAGGATGTGACCATGAGGCTCTGCCCCAGACACCTAGCTCCGACTTGGAGCTACCCACACTGTAGGTGTCCTCCAAGAAAGTGTGTACTGAGAGGGATCAGTGATGTTTGGATAAGGGTTGGAGTTGTCCATTCTTACTGCAGATAGTTGTGCCCTAAGGTCAGGAAGGGCCAGGGTAGGGGACCCTTGCATCTGAAGCCACATGATTTTAATAATAATCTTAATAATGCTGCCTGGGTGGGCCTTGAATAAAAAGGGTAAAGATCTACTCAGAAAGTGAAGTTTTAGGGAATATAATACATGATTGGGGTCAAGCGTAGTGTAGTGGGAGAAAAGTTACAGCACCTAATGACTTCTGGGGAGACAAACTTGACCCTAATCATGGCTCTAGATGCCAAATAACAAAGAATACCCTTACTTCCATTGGTGATACAGAAATAGGAGGCCCTTAATATACATAATAAGCTGGGAAGTTGCTCTGCCTGTTGAGCACAAGCACAAATCACTTGAATTATGGCCCATTGGGCTGGGTTGAGTTTGTGACAGTATCCCCTAGGTCATGGAGAAAAAGGTTTGGGGCTTTGGAAGTTGCAGGCGAGCTGGCTCATAGTAATATTACACAATCTTGGGAAAACATGTCTAGCAAAATTTTGGATTCAATGGACACTAAATATTTAGTCCATGATCCGCAATCATTCTTTCACAGATTATCCACTATTGGCTTGAGCCAAAAATGACTTTTCTATTCTTAGAAACACCAAGGGGTGCCTGAGTGGCTCAGTCAGTTAAGCGTCTGACTCTTGGTTTCAGCTCAGGTCATGATCTCGTGGTACTGGGTCCAAGACCCATGTTCCACTCCATGCTCAGCAGAGTCTACTTCAGATTCTTTCTCCCTCTTCCTCCCCCTCTGTTCTCCCAGCTTGCACTACTCTTTCTAAAATAAATAAAATCTTTAAAAAATAATGACGCTCACAAATATGCAGATTTAAACACATCCTATATGATGACTTTGATGAATAATAAGGTAAAGCAGCTTTTTTTTTTAAACAGAGAGCAGAATTGTAATTCAGGATGTCAATGGAAAAGGTGAGTAACGTCATCTCAACATGTAAAAGTAAACAGGTAAAAGAAGGAATGTATAGAATTATATGTCATGTACACAATGATTGGTGGGTTATAAACAAATTGGAATAAATCTATGTTTATATTGACTTGTGGGATCCTGTCAAATAAGCATAGCATTGGGAAACAAAAACTGGCCGGAAAGTCATTTGGGTAAATGGACTGTAGGAAACCATTAGACAAACATAAATCAAACACATTTAATGCTGTTTCTGAGCCATGTTTTAACCCGTAAATGGTGAACTTTAGGAGAGACACCTAATACTGAATGGATGCATTGGTTTTTTGAGACATGTCACCTGAGCCACTGGGAATGTGACCTTGTGAGTCACACAGGTGAGCAAGCTTTACCTGATAGGATGTTAAGTTCAGTGCCTAAAGAGGTAATGTAAATATGCTGCATTACTTAATCATTACTTAAACCAACGATCTTTTACTCTTCCTTGGTGGAATGAAGCTGACACAAAGGACTACAGATTCTGTTGCAGAATCTGGTCCTGAGGCTTACAGACTGATGGGAGTGGACACCTACTTCCGATTTGGAGTCGGAGCTATTGTCTCCTAAGGCAACTGAGTCAGACAACCAAACTCCCTCAGCCTGCCACTATTAATTGTTTAAATGCTGTCGGTGTCATTTTATAATAGATCAAACAGAAATAAGATGAATCAGACTTGGGCACAAAGTCATGGTATTTGATGGATATTTCATTGCACAGCGATCCAAAGCTTCTGGCAGTACATCATGCTGAGAATAGATGATTGAAGACTAAATTATATAATAAGAGAGAACATTGGCCTCTAAATTTTGCAACTGTGGTATTGCAGCTAAACACAAGATAAATTGGCAGCCTTACCAACTGAATGGTGACTCTCAAGGAAAGTTTATTACTGAACATACACAACATTTCACATGCATTGGTCCATTAGACTCTGTACAATCTGCCCAGCCACAGGACTTGATATGGGTTGGGTTATTCCTTTTCCTTGGGCTGCTGAGAAAAGTCCTTCTCACCTGGCAAATACCTAAATCTCCGAAGATATGGTCACTGCCAGATCTAGCTTGAATCTGAAATGCATTTGTTTGTATCAAGTTATAACATCAATATATAAAACTCAGGTGTGTTTATGTGATTGCAATGCCTAACTGAAATGTGAAAAGTGATATCATTTATAAGAGCACGAAGCATGATATACTGAGGGATAGATCTGACTGAAAATCACAAAATATTTCACAGAGAAATGAATGAAGCCATAGAAAATGAAGAGAAATTCCTTATTCATGGGTCACAAGATTCAATACTGTTCAAAGATCAATTTTCCCCATTTGATCTATATATTCAATCAATCTCTCCCAAAATCTCAGCCTGTATCTTTGATAGAAAGTGACCAGTTTTTTTTAAAATTCATAGAAAATGTAAATGACCTAGGTATGGCCAAAACACTTGTGAAACAAAGAACCAAGTTTGAGGGCTAGCTGTACATGATTTGAAGAACTATTCTGAAGTTAGAGTAATTAAAACAGATTGGTATTGACATATGACAGATAAATAAGTAGATCAATGAAATAGATTACAGAATCCAAAAATGAACTATACCTATATGGAGAAAAGATTTTTGACAAATGTGAGAAGCAAAGCATTGTAAAAAGTATAACGTTTTGGAGCACCTGGGTGGCTCAGCTTGTGAAGTGTCAGACTCTTGATTTTGTCTCAGGTCATGATCTCAGGGTCCTTGGATCTAGCCCCACATCTGGCTCCATGCTCACCAGGGGGTCTGCTTGGGTTTCTGTCTCTCTCTCTATCCCTCTGCCCCTCTACCCCAAAATAAATAAATAAATCTTTAAAAAAAGTATAATCTTTCAACAAGTGGTAAAGTATAATCTTTTCAACACATGAATATGGATATGACATATGTATGTG
Source organism: Eumetopias jubatus (assembly GCF_037043125.1). Classification (NCBI taxonomy): domain Eukaryota; kingdom Metazoa; phylum Chordata; class Mammalia; order Carnivora; family Otariidae; genus Eumetopias; species Eumetopias jubatus. The sequence goes on from NW_028274810.1 coordinate 5,204,003, forward strand.
CATATGAAAATAAATAAATACATAAAATTGGATCCATAACTCACACCACCCAGAAATTAGCCTAAAAGAGAGTTTGGGCCTAAATAGAAACCTTAAAATGTTAAAACTTTTAGAAGAGAACATAGTAGAAAAATCTTTAGGAGCCCCTGGGTAACACAGTTGGTAGCTCATCTAACTCATGATTTTGACTCAGGTCCTGATCTCATGGGTTGTGGGATCAAGCCCAGAGTTGGCTGTGCACTCAGTGCGGAGTCTGCTTCAATTTCTCTCCCTCTCTCCCTCCCCCCACTTGCTCTCTCTTTGTCACTCTCTCTAAAATTAAATAAAGAAGCCTGCCACTTCCCCTCCTTGTGCTCCCTGTGCTTGTGCTGGCTCTTTCTGTCAAATAAATGAAACCTTTAAAAAATTAAATAAAATGTATCTGAAAATCAATGAACCTACATAAGATATGACAATCTTGAAGAAGCATTAAGATGGAGGACCAACTCCACTTAATTTCAAAACTCATTCCTAGGCTCCAGTAATCAAAAAAACCATAGTATGGTGTGAGAAAACATAAATATATCAGAGTGAAAGAATAAAGATTCAAAAATATACACACATATGTGCAGTTATTTGATATTATATATGTGTGTATATATATATAAATATTCTTCACTGACGAAGTGAAAGACTTTTCAGTAAAAGGTACTAGAGCAAAAGATGACTTGTTTTTAAAGAAGTAATCATTACCAAACACTTCCTACCATATACTGAAATTAATTGGAGATATGAAACCAAAAATTACAAAGCTCATAAATGAAAAATAGGAAATTTTCATAATCTTGGCATAGGCAAACATTTCTAAAACAAGACACAATAGCACTCACCATAAAAAAATCAATTAAATTGTACTTCATGAAAAATAAAAGCTTCTATATACCATAAGACATTCTTTACAAAGGAAAAGGCCATTTAGAGACCAGGAATGATTATTTTCAATAGATATATCTGACAAAACACTCATCCAAAATATATCAAGAACTCTTATAAATCACAAAGAAAATGAGAAACAACCTACTGTATTAATGAGCAGAAATATTTTAAAAAGCCCATCCCAAAAGAAGATGGTTATGATTAATAAGCATATGAAAACCCAGTGGGATATCTGCTAGACTGGTTTCTCTCTTTTTTTGTTTTGTAAGAGGACCCCAAAACAAGGCTCCAATTCACCACCCTGAGATCAAGACTGAACTGAGATCAAGAGTTGGATGGTGCCCCCAGAAATGGTATCTAATGCACCCTCCTTTCTTCACTAGATACGTGGCCTTGGGAAGCTTTGTAATCTTTCTGAGGTTTTTTTTTTTCCTCATCAGGAAAAGGATAACATCTGAGTAATAAGATCGTTCATAGGATTCAGTATGATCACCCAGTAGGGTACATGAACTGTACTTTTTGCGAAGAATATATCTGACCTTGAATTCTCCTTTACACATACTTAAAAGCAAAGACAGACAATTGGCAAAGAACAGACAAGTTATTCTAAAATATCCATTCACCTTTTCTAGAAAGAAATAATGTATATAACAAAAAGATTGGACAGGAGCCCATTTATATTGCACAACTTTAAGAGCAGAGATGAAAGTCTTGACTGGGTCCAACTCCTGCAGTCTTCTCGGTCTGGAGGGGTCTGAGAAAGTCCATTCTAGACCTAGAATGATCTGGACTCCTGGACAAGTGGTCCTCAGGAAGATAAGCAACTACTCACCTCTAAAGGCCCTGAGCAATTTGTGAAACTGTGAGTGAGGTTAAGACCAGCCCAACTCTATAAGCAGGACTCTCCCCTGAATCAAAGCCAGAATATTGATAGATATCATTTCCAAAATCTCTGTTACAGGCTATGGCATGCTCCATAGGAGAGAAAACAGGCACATGAATATCAATTGAGAGAAATATCAATCAACACACAAGAGCCATTATTAAATAATGTCCACCCCCACTACAACCCAGGAAAGTTCTCATTCAAAAGCCATGTTTTAAGGAATATGTAGTTAGAAATCTTCATGATTTGGGGCTGGAAGCCAGTTTCTTAAATGGACAAGCAACTCCGAGAATAAATAGATAAGCTGGATTTCATCAAAATTAAAAGCTTTTTGTTTCAGAGGACACTATCAAGGAAGTGAAAAGACAATGCATGGAATGGGAGAAATTTGCAAATTGTATATCTGATGGAGGTCTGCTATCTAGAATAAATTTAAAAAACAACGCTTACAACTGAGCAGTAAAAAGACAGCCAATTTAAAAATGGGACAAAGAGTTTGAGTCGACTCTCTCTAAAGGATAAGACCAATCTAACAACAAATACTTGAGAAGGTGCTCAATATCATTAGTCATTAGGAAAATACAAATCTAAAGCACAGTGTGATCCCACTTCCCCCCATTAGTATGACTTAAAAAAAAAAAGACAATACATGTTTTGGGAAGATTGTAGAGAAATGGAATTCTTACACCTTCCTGGTGGGAATGTCAAATGGTGTAGTTGCTTTGCTTTGAAAAATAGTTTGGTAGTTTCTCAAAAAGTTAAACATAGGGTTCCATATGACCTAGCAATTCCACTCCTAGGTATATAGCTAAGAAAATTGAAAATATATGTGAACATAAGGGGAAAAGAAGCCTACATAACACAGAGATGCAGGAAGAAGAATACTGAGAGAGTTAGAATAGAAAACAGTTTCATAATGAATTGAATAAATTAACTTTGGTTTTTCTCCTGTGTTTTGGTTTGTGTGTGTGTGTGTGTGTGTGTGTGTGTGTGTGTGTGTGTGTTTGCGTTAAAGAAAGTTTCCTTTACTACATACATCCTATGAATGTATTGTAAATGGAGGAAGATCCAAATAAATTTAACTTGTCAAATACAAAGCAAAGATAACGAAAGTGCTAGCATGCTTCTCTTGTGTTTTTAATGCACAGAGGAAAAAATAAAACACTAGAAAGACACAGGGAAGAACATCATGACAGTCTAAGACATTGGAATCTATCCCTTATTATAAAAGCCTTAAGATCTGTTTGCCCTTAAAGGCAAGTGGGATGAGTTCATGACAGCCCTAAGAAAACCTGTTGGGAGGGGTGACTGAGCGGTTCAGTTGGTTGAGCATCTGACTCTTGGTTTAGGCTAGGGTCATGATCTCACGGATGGTCAGATTGAGCGCCTTGTCCCACTCTCTCCCTCTACCCACCCCCCATTCTCTCTCTCAAATAAATGAAGATGAACAAAACACTAAACTACTTGGGAAACTATTTCTGCCTTGGTGATTTATACACACACAAGAATGAACAATCAGAACTATGCTGAGATAATTTTTTAGAAAGAGATGGGAACTGTGGTATCAGCACAAGGGTAGACAACAATTGAGAGTGGCCAGTGAGGGGTGGTTCCCATCAGTGGGGACCTTCGGGGGGACCAGGCAGTCTTGTGTATCAGCACGGCCTCGGCAACTGGAAGGCAGCAGCTCCCCAGGTTCCATGTCATCTCGGACGTTCCAATTCTGTTATTTCAAGTGCAGACCGTTACCTGGCATTCTGAGTGCTCCCTCTGTCATTCCGGTTGGAGTGTGAGCTAGGGGCAGTGCCTTCGGCTCTCAGCTGTGGCATCTTGAACCTTGGTTTTGTGGTTCCTGAATCTCAGGTGCTGTGGGGTGTTGTTCAAATTGTTCCCAACAGTAAGTAAAGACTTCCTGTATCCTCACCCCTCAGTCCTGATGAAACCTACTTGATTTCACTGGTTTTTAACTATCCTGTGTTTGGGTTTCTTCTCCTCAGTCCCCAGCTCTACCTCCTCGGCCACACATCACCATGGCAGCACCTCTTGGCCCTCTGTCTGATCCAGGGGCAGAAATCAGCCTCCTGGAAATCAACCAGGAGCTTCAATCCCAGCTGGAAAAAAGCAAGCAGGACTTCCGAGACCTCAAGGAGAAATTCCTTATATCCAAAGCTACTGCCTACTCCCTGGCCAACCAGCTGCAGAAATACAGTAAGTCCTACAAGGTCATGGCCACCAAAGACATGTCTGTCTGTATTCCTTCTGAGAAACTAAAAACCTCTCCAGATGCTGTCTTCTCTCTTCCAATGTCACGTAAATTTCATTCTGACCACAATCCGGGAAAAGTAGAAGTGGGTATTTTATCCTCAGTTTGCTGAGGATGGGAAAACTGAAGACAAATAGGTTAACAGTGACATGTCGGGTGGGGTTAGAGTTAACATCCTAGTTCCTGCTTCCTGGTGCAGACACAGAAACGCCTGGTCCTCTCAGGATGGTCTCTGTGCTGTATCAGATCCTGCATGACTGCGGGCCTAAGTGTCAGGGACTAAGGAACTCTCTCAGGTCCCGCTTCTCTGAGGTCCCATTGGTAAAGCACCAAGCTAGTTATACTGGGGTAACATCCTGATGGTACACCCGGGGACAAGAGGGAGGGTAGCAGGTGACACTACCTGCTTTCAAGGAGATGGAAGTGGGGTCTCCTTTCCCCCTGAAACTGTGGTATCCGTGAGTGACGCCATCCACACAGTGACTCCCCTTGTGAGAGGGAACCCGTGCACAGGCTCTGCTTCCTGAGTCCACGGAGGCCATTTGATACCCAGTGGTAAGGCTGAGGGTGTTTCAGGGAACATCACGGTCTCTCCCTGAGCTGGGGACCTAGAGACATGCATGGTGGCCAGCAGGTCCAGGCCTGGACCAGGAGACATGTGGCCAAGTGAGAAGGAGGGTGAGTGGGGGAGACCACAGCCCTGGGAACCAGCCAAACCAGGGTGTGAGGTAGGCCTTCCCCCACAGTCAGCCTGAAATGGGGAGCTCAGCTGCCTGTTCATTAGGAGGGCCCTATGTTGGCAGAAGGATCATGAGAACGGGGCACGTGCACAGCAGAGCGATAAGAAGGAATCCTGACAACTCTGAGCCCGCATTGTTGTCATTTTCTCACAATTTGCTTTCAATAGAACAAGGGGAGGAGTAATTAAAAACGAATGATGCCGAGAAAAAAAAAACTGAGGCATGCTTTTTAGGAAAGGGAAGAGATGATGAGCTTTCAGGGAAGGACAAGCAGTGTTGTTTACAACTTTCCTGAAAATCATCACATAAGTATGGTAAACCAGTTGTGAAGATGATGCAAACAGATATCACCCGAAGGCGTGGGGTGGAGGTGACACAGCACAGGGGAGAAAAGCATGGGTTGTAGGTCAGTCAGCCTGGGCTAAATCCATGGTGCCCAACGTCCTGTGCCTCAGTTTCCGCCTTGTTAAACTGTTGTTGTTGTGGGACCTACTTCTCTGAGTCAGAATGAATACTGAGTAATTTCTTGTAACGCTCTAAGAGCAGAACCTGGAACTGTGTAACTCTGTTCATCATTCTACTGCTTCTCATAACACAAACTGTATTAGGATTGGGCCATATTCCTCTCCGGTGCTTCTGGTTTTATGCATTGTGGTTTCCACAAGTGTAACCGGATGAATTTTTACCTTTGAGATACTTGTTCAGTATAGAAATCCCAGCTCAGGGGACCCATCAGTCCAGTAGCCCTGGGGGCCTTACCTCATGTCCCTGCTTAGTGTTTCACTTAGGAGTCTCCAAGGCTTGCTAGAGTGACCATGATCAGGGGAACCCGAATTCTGACTCTACCAAATACCAGTTCATCACCGTGTCCAGTTCCTCTCTGTGCCTTGGGGCTGTTCTTTCCTGGGCTCTGAAACAGGGAGTAATCGACTGCCCTGTAGTTGGGAGGCTGAGGAATGCGATGTGGAGCTCCCAGCGCAGAGCCAGGTGGCCGGGCTTCCAGTTGTCCTAGGATGGACCCTGCCTCGTCCCTTGAAGGCAGCGAGCACAGCAGCATGTCCAGCTTTCCCCTGAGGTAGGCGTCTCTGTTTCTCAGAGTGTGAAGAGTCCACCGACCTCATCGAATCCGTGCTGGGAGAGAAGGTGCAGTTTGAGAAGGGGAAGCAGGCAGACACGGTGGCTGAGAAGCTCAGGTAAGGAAGGCTCCATGTGGGAGGCTGCAGGGACGCTGTGGGCATCTTTGACTTGGGGCAGCAACAAGTCTGGGCCAGGAAAGGGCAGACACGTCATGGCAGGCACGTGACCCAAATATTTCTAAAACAACTAAGACAACAGTGATTGGTAAATGATGGACTCCAATGACTCAAAGTCTCGCTCTCTCTCTGGAAAAAAATATCAAAGTCCCCAAGTTCAAGGGAACAATTCGTGGCTTTTAGCACATTCACAGTGTTGCGAGATCACCACCTCACTTACCTTTCACAGAGTCATGACCTGGCTGACCACAGCTTGAGCCTGCCATTCTCCTGAGCTCACCAGTTCACACCAGCTCTACTGGACACGCTTCTGCGTCTGGCGCTGTGTCCTTTCACTGCACGCCGCGCTGTGTGTAGTTTTCCAGGGAAACGGGTGTCCCCGAAGTTAGCAGCTGAAGGGACATCTCTCTGGCGTGTGCTTAGGAGAACCCCTGGCTCTGTTTACAGAAGGAAAAGGTGTAAGGGATGTGCAGGGTTCACGGCTCCTTTGGGGAAATTCTGCCAGAAATCATCACGAAAGATCTTATTGTCTGTTGTTCAACTCTTTGCATTTTAAAATTTTCTCTCTGCCCTGCCTTAGGCTATGTCATACCCTCATTAAAGACCAGGCTAAAGAGCTGACCCGTTTGTATCAGAAGTTACGGAAAGGGAAAGACGTTTCCCAACTGCTCAATAAGCTCCTCGAGGACCTCCTCACCCATGATGACCCTGAGCATTCCCAAGGGCAGGGCTTCCAAGAGCAACTGGCTGAGGGGCGCAGGGTGGCCAAGTGCCTTGCCCGAAAGCTCAGCCCAGGTAAGGCGGCCACCGGCCCTGATGCCCGGAGCTGCGCCAAGGCGCTGGGCTCACAAGAGACTCCCCGTCTGGCCTCACGCCGTGTGCAGCAGCCCTCCTGGGTTCCCCATCGCAAGTGGGGCCATGAGAGAACCAGGAGTGGAAGGTGGTAACAGAGAGCAGAAATGCACAGTGTGGAGGTAATAGTGCTCCACGTGTCTGCTTCCTCCCTGAGGGAATGCAGCCTTTGGAGCAGGAGGCAGCCTCCACCAGTCTTTGAGCCAGAGAGCAAAATGTGACAGGAGGATGCTTGTTAGTGTGCAAGGATCCCTGCACTAAGTGGGAGGTTCCCAGAGTCAGCGTGGTCTGTATTAATTGTGGGTGAGAAAGTGAGTTTTACTTTCTCCATATCTGTCTCCTCATCTGGAAAGTATATCAAAAAACCTGTTGATACTGTAGTGATCAGATAGGGAAAATTCATGAATGCATGTCAGGAAAAAATAATGCTCCTGACTGTGTGGAGTTGGATGAGGTCCTTGATGCAGTAGGACTTGGAGGTGGGAGTGCTGTTTAGACGGGACCGCTTTTCGTAGACGGATGTCCCCTTGATAACACTGAAGCCCACGTGGGGGCCCATGAAGTCCCCGGTGGAGGGATGTGGGACAGGGTGGTTGTCCTGTCGTGAGGGCAAGGAGGCGGCTCTATGTGAGAGCTGTGAACCCACAGAGAGTCTGTGGCTGTGGTGGGACCTGTGGCACTCTGCAAGACACGGTGCAGAAATGAAGCTGACAAGCATTCCCTGATATGGACAACAAGAGCCGGTAGAACGTGTTGCCCAGGTTCAGTGATGCTGATCCTCAGAATCAGAGACACACTGCCTGACGCATCAGAAATCCATGCCACAGCAGTTCTTAAAGACAGTGCCCTAAACTCAGTAGAATACCTAGTCATTCATAGACCCTTAGGTCTCCAGGGACATAGAAGCCACTGTGTTTATAGTGGTGATGTGGGAAATAGCTGATGGGACATTTCTGAATTTATTTGCAGAAAATTATGAGGATGAGGAGGATGAAGAAGAACAAGGAACCCTCACTCCCAGGTGACAATGAAAATTCTGGAACCAATAATGTGTGGGTCAAAATGGACAGGGTCTCAGAAAGTAAAGTAAGTGAGGTCAAGAGAGTGACAGATGTCAGATGCAAGGTTAAGCAAAACTGCAGATGGTCCCCAAAATATGGCTGTTTTGGCTTGGTTGCCGGTTGTCTCTGTGGTGTTGTAAGACCGAGATGAATTCACCAGCCTTAGGATTCCCCGTGGGGACAAAAATACCCATTCTTTCCTGTAAATGGACACCGGGAGGAGATGCATATCTACTTCCTACACAGTTCTCTAAGGTCCTTGGTAGGACGGTAACTCACCAAGGAATTGGTAAACAGACAACTAGCAAAATTAAAACCAAGAGAAGTACCTAACCAAACTCCAAAAACTTGGGGTGTCATGTGACACTATTAATGACAAAGTGCCTAGAAGGCACACATTTCTGCAGTCTGCAGGTACTCCAGAGCTGTAAGTAATTGACCAATCTATGTAAAAATCATCCTGACTCAGGCCCGTGGTGGTTGCCCCTGGTCTGGTCTCCACTGTGCTTCTCGTTGTGACCGCACCCTGCTGGGAGGGTGGAGTCTCATTCCTAGTCAGTGCTTCTGTGGCCAGTGCTCTGAGGATCAGCTGCTGCTCTCCCAGCCCCGGGCAGCCACACTCTGCCTCTTGTAGGTTGGTGTGCTTGTTCCCTCTCCAGCCGGTGCCCTGTGCCTCTTGTGACCACTCCATATAACTCCCATCCAACCAGCTAGGAAGCCACAGTGTCTGATCCTCCTGGTTTGATCTCCTGTCATTCCTGTCCTACCCGGCACAGCATGGAGCAGCAGCAAGTTGAAAAGAAGGAAGTCCTACAGGACACAGTGGATGAGTGTGTTTTGACTCCTTCAACTCTGCAAGAAGGGTGTGACAACGACCAGTCCTACAGTGCTGGCGAATTCCCATTAGATGAACAGGAATTCGGCTCTGCTCTGGATTTAGCCTGTGAATGCTCCCACACCCAAGGGGATGAAACGTCACGTGGTCCCCCAGGTAGTGTCCATGTTGTTTGTTCTGCACACCTTGTCTACACTGAGGAAGGTCATCTCTATACACGGGCGTTACAGACACACTTTGCTTTAAATCAGGACATAATGGATGTGGAGACACAGACATCAGGTGGGTCAGGGAGCCTTCAACCATCCTAGGCAGCGGCCATGCCTCTGTCAACCCGGCCCCCGTGTCAGGCCATTGAACCTATGTCATGGGTGACAAGCTCTACCCACCTCAGTAGGACATCCACAAAGTCTTGTCAGATACCCTACGTGGATCAACTGTCTTTTGTTCCATGCAATGACACTTTCTTTTTAGGATCAATATCTCTCGAGGGCCTAGACCTGTCCAATGTTGTTGGCTCACATACCTGCATATCAGGAAAGGTGCTTTCCCTGGTTTCACTGCTCTCAGGCCCAGGCACAATCTTCTCTATGTGGGTTCAACTTAGCCAAGTGGTCATCTGAAAACAACTGTGTCATTACCTTGCCTGGATGTTCCTATGAAGCCAAGCTGGGCTCTGGCATCACTCAGACCCAAATGGCCTTTGTGTCGGTAGAACACCAAAGATTCTTTTTTTTTTAAATTTTTTATTGTTATGTTAATCACCATATATTACATAATTTGTTTTGGTGTACTGTTCCATGATTCATTGTTTGTTCATAACACCCAGTGCTCCATGCAGAATGTGCCCTCTTTAATACCCATCACCAGGCTAACCCATCCCCCCACCCTCCTCCCCACCAGAAACCTCAGTTTGTTTTTCAGAGTCCATCATCTCTCCTGGTTCGTCTCCCCCTCTGACTTACTCCCCTTCATTCTTCCTCTCCGGCTATCTTCTTCTTTTTCTTTTTTCAAAGATTCTTTTTGATTTGAGGTTTTCTACAGTTGATTCATTAGTCTAGTTTCAAGAATAAATTTCTGGGAAGCATCAAGAGCCATGGTATGTCATGGAATAACCCCATTTTGCAGCAACACTTCAAGAAAGTGCTTGGACTCCTCCGCAGGACCTCTGGGGAAAATATATTCGGAACTCTTTTTACAGACTCCCATCAGAGGAGGATATTGGGATAATTTGTGGGGGAGAAGAAAGTGAATTTCTGCAGCAGGTCAGGGAGCAGTCCTGTGCACTGCTCATAAGACTTAACCTTGGCCATCCTGGAATATCCCTGCCAGAACACTAGGGTCTTGCCCTGAGAATCTTAATGTCCTTGCAGTGTGGGTGGTCACTGTGTTGGTAATATGGGAAGTGTGATTTCCTTAGTGTCACCTGCTGTCTTGGAACTGATTTTCAGAAAGTCAAGATGATCGAAGGCAAGGAAATGGACAACAGCCAATGTGCCCCAGGTAAGTGTGAAGACTGTGGACTACGAATTTTCCTGGTGACCTCTGGAGACCTCACATCAGGGATAGAGAGAAAGTGCTGCCTAGAACTATTCCATCCATTCAGTCAATAGCAGAATATGCCCTTTAACCATGTCATCTATTTTCATGTGGTAGTTGTGTAGGTGTCACTTTCTTACTCCCTTTCATGTTGAATAACCTACAGAGAGTGGACACACATGAATTGACCAAAGCCAGGGATTCCGGTAATCAGCTGTTGTCTCCTGTGTGGTTAAAATCAAAGTGAGATGCGTATTAACTTTGTGTCTGTTTGACATCATCATGCTGGAGGATTTTGGATAGCAAGAGAGGAAATTGAAGAATAAATGCATGTCCCATCAAAATATTGAGAAAATATTCCTTGGAGTCAGAATGTCTGAGAGGCAGTAAGGCCTCAGGATATTTAGTCCCTTGGACACTGCATGTACAAGTCAATGCAACGTATGCAGAAGGGTTGAAGCCACTTGTTTTGATAACCTCTGTGTGCTGGGAGTCATAATTATGACATGAGTATGACAGGGATGTTTTAGTCTCCTCCTCCGTCACCTGGTTATGAGGCCAGTGCACAGAATATCTCCTGCTCTGTCTCCCACTGCTCCTCATATCGGAGGCCACACTCTGCTCCTTATATAGGGGGATAGTTTTTTCCCTCCAAGGGGAGAGCCACATTGCTTTCTGGGACCACTCGCTATCACACCCATCAACACCAGCTAGGAAGCCATGGTGTCTGATCCTCCTGGTTTGATCTTCTATCATTGTTGTCTCCCCCGGCATAGCATGGAGCCCCAGGATGTTGAAAAGAAGGAATTCCTACAGGACACAGTGGACGAATGTGTTTTGGCTCCTTCAACTGTGCAAGAAAGACGTGACAGCGGCCAGTCTTACCGTGATGGCAAATTCCTGTTTGATGAACCTGAATTTGGGTCTACTCTGGATATGGCCTATGAATGCTCCCATTCCAAAGGGGCTATAACTCCACGTGGTCCCCCAGGTGGTGTCCATATTCCTTGTTCCTCACACCCTGCCAGACTCATACATCTCTCCAGTCCAGGCCCACGAGGTCACTGCCAGACCTCCTAATTATGAATTCAGCTCGTGTCCTCTCTTGCAAGGCTCTAATTTCCATTCTTGAAACATGCCCCTGAATTTGGATGCCTGCCAAGGCTGTTGGCAGCCTTTTCTATATCTCTGGAGATGGCACTCCCCTGGTTCACGCTCTTCACTTCGTCTATGTCTTCATTTGTCTTATCTCATCTCAAGTCAGCTGAGAACCCGAACTGGACCACTGCTATGGGACAGTGTATGTTTCTCTGGAGCAATGCAGGGTCCTGAAACTTCCCTACCCCATGAATGGCCCCTGTTTCTTTGTAGCTTTCAAGATTGTTCTGATTTGATGGCGTGTAGAATCCATTCATTGGTTTAATCTGCATGGCTGATTCCTCTAAACCATTCACCTGTTGGAATTTCAGATGGAAAAAGCCTCAATATTGCAGCAACTGTCTAGGAAGCAGCCAGGGAGTTCCCCCAGGATCTCTGAGAAACAGAATCGGTTTGTTTGCCTAGACTCAAAATTTAGGATGCTATGAGGATGGCTTGTTTTATCAGGGATATTGGTGTAATGACTCAAGAGTACCATCCCAATTTTTGCCTACGAGGCCTTACCTAAGTGCTCCTGGATGGTTACACTCACAGTTGCCTGGTATTGCTGTGCTTATATTTCTGTCCTGTGCTATGCAGGATATAGGAGTGGGCATCTGTGAAGGGGAATGTGCTTAACGTAATTCTTTCTCTTCATTATTTGCAGAAGACCGAACTGATCAGGAGGATCTGGGAAGACAAGAGCCGGCTGCCCCCAGGTAACTCTGGACACTCAGGGGCTGGGGATTCAAAAGTGGCACCCGGGGAGAAGCAGAAAGTGCTGACGAGCACGGTATTATCCATGCGGTCAAGGACAAATTACCACTTTCACAATGTTCTCTGTCTTCACTGTTGTACTGGGATTGCTTCCCATTTCTTAATGACTTCTCGAGTTGAGTAACCCACAGTCCGCTGACCCGGGTGAACGAATATGTCACAGGGACCACGGTGCTTGCTCATTCCTGTGTGCTTTAGAGAGCCATGCACATCTGTTCTCTTGCCTTTAGATTTCTCATGTTGACATGTGTTCATAACATTAAGATATCATAGCAAGTAGACAAACATGTTCTATCATGCCACAAGGTTGAGAGAAAGAGGGCTTCCTGGCATGAGATTTCTGTGACAGTCCACTGCCCCCAGAGCTGCCCATGCTTGGCCACTACATGCAGAACTCAACGCCATTTGCATGGAAGGGGGAAGGCCACCATTGTGGGACTCTGTGTTATGAGTCATAAGTGGACGGCACAGAGATAATTCAGTCTCTTTCGTCAGAAGCTTGCTATTTGGCCCGTGCACGAGCACTTATTTTCCTTTCGAACAGCTGCCCCTGTGAGAAACACGATGTGTCCCACAAAAACAAGAATCGTTTCTCTTTTTAATGGGTTCTTCCCCTCTTTGCTTTCTTGACCACTCCTTTCCGCCTTGCATCAAAGCATGACAGGACATATGACTTCAGATCCCTCTTACGTTAATCTTCACTTGTCCCTACCCTGCAGGCTCAGCAGACAGCTGGTAGAGGTGGTACAGCAGGACGTCTCAAGGGACTCTCAGGATGAACACTACTTGACATACTCAGTTCTTCCCGACCTGTCTGACTCCTATTGGCCTTACAGGAGCGCCGCCATCTTCCTACCCAAGGAACTGGAAGTCTGTTCCTCTCTGGAAGTGACCAGTGAGTACTCCATTGTCCAGGTGATCAAGCTCCACCTGGACACCAACAAAGATCTCCTGTTCTTTGTACCCCAGACCTCTGCTGTGCCGAGAGAGGTCATCCCTGTGGGCAGGCCCTGTAGAGACAAACTGATCTGAACTGGGCTCTAGGATTGAGTTTTAAGCACAGACATCAGGTGGGCGAGGCACATTTGCTCTCTTCTTAGTCCCAGGGCATGCCCATGTTACCTTGATTTCTCTGTCGCTTCGTTGTTGGGCCAAGGCAGGCACGACAAGCTCAACTCACCTCACCAACACGACCATAAAACCTGTCTGTCAGACCTAATTTGGATGAAATGTCTCTTTTTACCTCTAATAAGCTCTATGTTTCATCTCGGAGGTGGGTCCGTTAAGAATCTGTGCCTGCCGCAGTCACTTGGCATTCTTGTCCAGCGTTAACTGGTTTTGCTGTTCTTAGCCCCATTCTCTGTCTCCTTTAGGTTGGCTTGTCTTCCTAAACAGTTGTCTGAAAACCCACCCTAAGTGTCTCTACTGATAGCTTGATTGTGTGTTTCCAGAAGCAGAGCTGTGCCTTGGCATTCTCCCACCACATGAATCAGGCCAATGTTCTGAATAGCACCAAAGACTCACTTGAATTTGAGTGTCTGTAGTTGCATTCCATCTGTTCAGTCTCAGTGTACAAATTTCACTGAGCCTTCAACAACCAGGCTATCTGACGAGAGAAGGGTGAATGCTGCAGCGATCCTTTTAGAATTCAGGGAGGCTGGCTCCCCAGAATCTGTGTCAAAGAGAGAAGTTCAAGTGCTTGCACAGAAGACAGGGGAGACTGTGATGTTAATCTCCTAGATAGAATAAATTTTTCCAAATGGCTCAGGCCGGGAAATCAAGCCAGTTATCACATGACAATATCGGAGGCACCCTGACATATTCCTCTGACTAAACCTGTTCTCACATTGAACATATCTGAGTGTGTGGGTAACATGAGACCCTGGATTATTAACGTACCAAGAAGGATCTCATTCATGACCAGCCCTGTCTCTATATAATTACAGAAAATCAATTCCACCATGAGGAGGAAGAAGACCAGGACCAGGCATGCCCCAGGTAACTCGGATGAATCATGGGTTGTTATTTCAGTGGTTAAACTGAAGGATTGCATTTCAAGGAAAAAATAGAAATGGCCGAACATATCTATTGCATCCATTCTCCAATTACAAAGTATCTCTTTTAACTTTGATGTATGTCTTCACCGTGTAACACGGTTACGTTCCTTTTATTGACCCCTCCATTTCAATAACCTGCAGTCAGTGGAACTTTGTGAACTAATCCTTCACAGGGATTCTCCGCATTCCCCTCTTCTCTTTTTGGTAAAACCAGAGTGAGAGGCATATGTGCCTCTAACTCTTTGGTGTTACCACATTGAGGATATATTATAGGAAAAGAACACCTCCTGTCACAGTAGTTAGAGAAAGAGACACTGAAGACACAAGATGTCTCCATTTTGAAGATGCCTTTTAACACCCGTGTTCACTTGGTCAGTGAAGGTAGTATCAACAACATTTACGTAAATGTGTTGAAGTCACCTTTAGGATTATCCATGCAGGCTGTGAGTCATGACTTCCTTTCCACAATAGTTCAGGTTGTTGCTCAGAAGCTTAGTTCTGTGGCCACTGCCCTGAGCACCTTCTGTTCTCTATATCTACTGCCCCCACAGCACCACACTGCCGCCTGAAACAGGAGCAGAGTTGTTGCTGTCAAAAATTGGTGTGCCCCTTTGTTATGAGTGTAATTCCCAGCTGCCCATCAAAACCATTAGGATGGTGGGAGGTCCACCTTTCTTGTCTTAATGTTCAGATCTCCCCACCCTACCAGGTTCAGCAGGGAGCTGCCAGTGGTGGAAGAGCAGGACAACCCATGGGACTCACTGGATGAATGCTATATGATTTCCTCAGCATTTCCTGGCCTGTCTGACCCCCACGGGAATTCTAGGAGGGCTGACATTCACTCTTTCCAAAATCTGGACATCTGTTCTCCTCTGGAAGCAGCTCGTGAGTCCTCCACTGTCCATGTGATAAAGCTCCAACTGGCCTCCCAAGTTGCCCCGCTATTTTTGGTATCCAACCTCTGGTTCCGTTGAGATGTGTCATCGCTGTGTAGAAGCCTGCTAGACATAGGGATCTGAGTCAGGACCCAGGATAGACTTTTCACCATAGACATCAGGTGAGTCAGGGACCTACCAATTGTTCCTCATCTCCGGCCATGCTTACGGCTCCTGACAGAAGTTAGGACATTGGAGTCAAGGCTGATGTGACGAACTCACTCTCACTTGAGCTGCATATGCAGAGGTGTCTGTCTTTGTTCCTGATTTCCTTTAAATGCCTCTCCTTATCTGCACTGCTCTCCATTGTAGACCTGAAAAACATCCCTTGAATTTTTGTGCCTGTCCAAAGTTGTTGTCACCCTTACGTGTATCTTTGGATTTGTCATTTCCCTGCTTTCACTGCACCGATCCCCAGTGTCTGTATCCTCTGTGTTGTCTGTCTACACTGAGTCATCGTTGGAGTATTGCACATCAACGCTTCTACCATCAGCCTCCTTGTATGTTTCCTCGAAGCCAAGCTGAGCCTGGGCATCGCCCCTCCCCATGCATGGCTCATATGTCTGTATAGCCCAAAGGACTGTACATAATAGATTCCTTTTGCTGTGAGGGTTTGCAGATTCCATCCGTCAGCCTGGTCTTTGTGTCTAAATTCCCTTAAACCCTCACACCTAGAGCATCTCATACTATATTATAAGGGAATGAGAGATTGTTGCAGTAAGGTTTTAGAATGCATGTAAGCTGTTCCCCAGAATCTGTGGTAAAACAGATGTTTCACTCTGTACACAGACACTTGAGATGTGGCTCTATCACATTAGGGAGCTCATGCCCAATGGTATAGGAAAGCAAACCAAGGCACAATCCCAAGGTACTACGTGAGGCCTCCAGGAGGATTTCTCTCACAATATCCTGCTGCCCCACTAAGGATAATTATGCCCATGCACTAGTTGTATTGGATACTTAATTTTAATGTACAAATGTTCTGTTTAATGTGACTGGACATGTCTGTATTTGTTTGTAGAAAATCATAATGATCTTTTGGAGGAAGACCAAGACCGGATATGCCCCAGGTAACTCTGAAGAATCATGGGCTTTAATTCAATGGTGACATCTTGTGATCTCAGATCTAGGCAAATCTAGAATTTGCTAAACATACCTATTTTACCCATTCAGCCACCCACAAAATGTTCCATTAGCAATGTTCTCTGTTTCACTGTGGTACTTCTGGAGGCCCCTTTCTTAATCCCCCCCAAATGCAGGAACCTCTTGTCCATTGATGCAGGTATCCTAAGCAGTCACAGGGACACTTTGTATTGGATCCATCCAAAATGCCCGTCTGTCGCTGCTGGTTTCGCATTATGATGTTGGCAGGAATTCATGGCAAGGAAAGTGTTTAGGAAAACAAAAATTCATGTCTCAGTATTTAGACAAGTAGGCCTTGGACATACGAGCTTTCTAGGAATCTACAATGCTGCCAATCTGGGGTTGTCTTGGTGATTTCTGTAAATTTCAACAAAATGTATGCAAAAGTGTTGATGCCGGTTTTATTGTTTTCTGAGTGTGCTATGTGTTGTGACTGTTGTGCACAGGGCTGGTTCAGACTCCTTCCCTTAAGCTCCCATTCTGTCCATGCTCTGAGCACCTCCTGCTCTCGCTCCCTCCCCGCCTCCGTGATCTATCCCCAGTGCAGCCACACTCTGGCCCCAGATAGAGGCAGAATGGTTCATCTCCCTTGATGGGGACGTCCCATTGGTTTCCTGTGACCAGTCCCTCTTCCCTGCCACCAAAACCAGCTGGGACTCCGTGTTGACTAAACCTTCTCATTGCATCTCCAGTCCTCCTTGTAACACCAGGTTCCCCAGGGAGCTGCCAGTAGCAGAAGAGAATGAAGTCCCACAGGACTCACTGGACGAATGTTATTTGACTTCTTCAGTTGGCCATGACCTGCCAGACACCTGGAGGCCATATACAAATGCCTCATCCATATTTGATACTCTGGAAACTTTCTTGGGTCTGGATGTAGATGGTAAGTACTCTCACGTGAGGGGCACAAGGTTCCTGGGGCGGGGGCTCCAAGGAAGCCTGTCTTCTCTGTATCCAACAACCTAAATAGGCTGAGACATGCACCCGTGGCAACAGGCCCTGTAGACTCAAACTGGTTTGAACTTTGCCCTTGGAGTTAATTTTGAAAACACTGGGACACCTGGGTGGTTCAGTTGGTTATGCATCCAGCTCTTGATGTCCACTCAGATCTTCATCTCAGGGTTGTGAGTTCAAGCCCCAGGTTAAGCTCCACACTGGTTGTGGAGCCTACTTCAAAAAAAAAAAAAAAGTGTCTTTTGAATCAGACAAATTTCCTTTCCTTCTGTCTCAGACTACCCTCTGTCACCAGGCCCCCTCACAAGTGCAGGCTGTTGGTACCAAGTCAGGTTGGAGAGGAGAAATGGAGGGAAAAGGGCAAAAACTCAGCCACCACTATCTCACCTGGAGACATCTGGGTCACAGGCCTCTTTTTATTTCTTTCAAGAAGAATCTGTGCTACCCATGAAATTCTGTTGCCAGTTATATTTCCTGTGTGCTTCCTGCAAAGTCTCTGGCTCTCCACACAGGTTTCCATCAGCTCCATATTTGTAGCATCGGAAATCAGCATTTGTTGCTGATTTTAAAGTTTTTGCTCCTGGGGTGCCTACGTTCCTCTGGAGCATTTGGATAGAAAATCCTCAGCCTCGAATCCTGCCTATACACCATGGTTTCAGTGAAGCCAGAGCTCTAGCCCCGGTTTTCCATCCTCCATGGATGGCGTGGTTTTACCCTTCCTGCAGCGTCAGTGACTTTTCCCCCATGTGGATATGTTTTCAGTCAAGTGTCTGCTCAGTGGCATAATGTCCTTTCAATGATCAATGGCCTGTGCACCTGACATGGGTGTGGCCTCATTCAGGAGCAAAGCAGAGTTGTTCCCCTCTCCAGATTCTTCAGAAAATGCTGCCTGCTGAGCAAGACCCCTTTGGGGCCACATTCTCACAGGAGTGCAGGCTAAAACCCAATTTCCCTTTCTTCCCACTCAGGGTATTTTTTCGGCCTTCCCTCCTGGGAGAAGCATTGGCATCGTTAGGAGTCTTTCTTTGCTCATCAAATCACTTTGAAGGAGCAGCAAGGAGTATAAGATGTTCCTTACTGTGTCAATGTTGTATAGTGAAATTGGCCATGAAAGGATTTGTCCCTCATCTTATTTGGTCAGTAACAGCCTTTCCACACTAGGACCACTTTCTCCCCTGTTTCCCATCCCTCCCCGAGGGGTAAGGAAGCCAAGGCTTCCTAGGGGTTACAGCAATTCAGGAAGCAGAAATGAAACATACAGTTATTTACTCTTGTGGTCTACCATGCCCCTTCCCGTGCCCACTCAGCAGCAGCTCTATTTCTCTGGAAGCATCGGGTCCTCACAGGGACACTCTCGAGTCCATGTTGCATCTCCTGTGACAGCTGAGGGTGCTGAGCCTCAGCAAGGTCACGTCACTTGCCCAAGACCTCTGGCCAGTGGGTAGTGGGACATCAGACTCACCAGATCAGACTGTCCATTGCTCTCAACTCAGTCCTGTCAGGGAGTAGGTGGGGATGGAGCTCACACTTTCATCTCTGCTTTTGTACCAAATTATTTGAAACAGTTGTGAATGTAAACAAAAATGTTGCAAGACTGCCCCAAAGACCCCTTTGACTCAGCCATGCATCTGCCAACCCCTACCCTGTGTGTCACTCTGTGGTGTAAGCAGAGCCAGCGGCTCCTCCAGCCCCTCCGCAAGATCAAGGTCTCAAAGAGGCTCTCCATCCCAAAGCAATCAGGGCTGAGAGGTCCCCAGGCTTTTCTGTTTTCACCAGGGGTCCCATGGAGGCTCCTCACTTGGCTGCCTGTCACCCTTGTAAGGCTGCACATTCCCTCAGAGATGCTGACGGCCAAGTGTGGGTTCCCATGGGCAGTGGGATGAGAAAGGTTCAGACACATGTCTCAGAAGGCAGGTGTGTGTGATACGGTCTTCCATTCACCCTGGACCATGGGGGCAACGTTCAGCCACGTGGATGGGCTGAGATGAGTGAATGCAGCGTCTATATTATACACGGCCCGTCCAGGGTAGGGGTTCTGACGGCAGCGTGTGATCAGTGTGCATAGGCTGTGATTCCAGCAACAGGGCCACAGGAGGGCTGCTCAGGCCCATCCTGCCTGCACAGGGAGAACCCTTGTAGAAACAGGCCAATCTCATGGAAGTGCCAACCTTAGCTTTCATCCAGGGCTTTTCCCCACTAGCCAAACTAAAAATAGTGGACGGTCCTTCAGAGTTTGATAAAATATTTTCCCTTTTCTTCTGCATGTGCAAAGCACATTGTTTGAGTAGATTAAATGAACCCTGGTAGTTGAGAAAAGAGCCATAAAAGAACGTGAGGAAATTAGGAGTCATAACTTTAAGCACACTTAGACCTTCATTCAAGATAACATTTGAGAATGGGGAACCTGGTTTTGACAACTCCTTCTCCAACCAGATTTGCTAATTGCAGATGATTTAGCCTTTCCCCCAGTAGGAAGTATCATAAAGTCATA
Source organism: Eumetopias jubatus (assembly GCF_037043125.1). NCBI lineage: Eukaryota > Metazoa > Chordata > Mammalia > Carnivora > Otariidae > Eumetopias > Eumetopias jubatus. The sequence continues at coordinate 5,223,841 of NW_028274810.1, forward strand.
TGACATGTCCTAAATTGTGCTTAACAATGACTGGTGACAGTGTGCCTCGAGGAATGATGGAAGGCCTACCCATCTGAGAGACGTGCTTGGGGCAGAAGCCCTGGGAGCTGGGGAGGCACCTGGTGTGGGGTGGGGAGAAGTGATTCTGGAGGACAGAGAGGGACCAGAGGACCAAGCGACCCCAGAGGCAGGGTGAGGAGTGGAGAGTGTGTGCAGCAGAGAGGGGACTGAGCGTTCCCCAGCACGGTGGGCGTTTGGGAGGACAGGACTTGGGGGCGTTGCTAGCGCAGGCAGGAAAGAGCAGATAGAAGGAGGTGGGAGAACGCACGGTGAGAGGAGATACAGGGCATTGCCAGGGAGGCTAAACAGTCACAGACTCATGGAATCGTTTGTAGTGACAGATGAAAAGACTAGGGAGAATGAGATGCACACAAGGGACCAGGAATCATGGCAGGGAGCCGCCAGGCCCCGCTGAGGCTGACCTGCTCTGGCGAGAGGCTGTGGCATGTCTCTGGTTAGTCCCCTTTCTGAGAACACGGACTCCCTTCACAGTAGCAATCTGAGCGGGTTTGATTACGGAGTGCGGTCCACACCTCACTGAGGGGTGTGTGATGCGAGGACTGGGTGCTGTATGCCCTCCCTGAAGACCCACAAGTCTGATCCTGTAGTACTTCTGGCCTGGAAGTTTCCAAAGCGACTCAGACCGCTGCTACGTTACTCAGAGCTCTTAGCCCCTCCTCCAATGGCAATAGAATATATCGCATACAGATGTGTGGGTGGGGGGAAAGCAATCAGATATTGCAGATAAGAAACCTCAAAAGGCTCCAGAGCTGTGAAATGTTCCCATAACTTGGTCCGTGGTCCCGTCTCTAGTGGTACCTAAAGCATCTAGAGGTACCCTTCGCAACTCCCTTTTCTAGTGGTACCTGAAGCCTGGAGGTCGAACTTGTTTCCCTGTTCGTTTTCTTGAGGGGGAAACAACCGACAACTCCTTCTCCACATGCCCTGAGGCCTCTCTAGGATCTTCTCCCTAGGCTGTAGGTCCAAGGTTACTACTAACTGAATGATAGGCATGAACTCATGTGCCCATCCAAAGGCCCGGTGGCGTCAAGGGGGTATTTTCACCTCAGGGACTTTGCCGGCTTGGAACCTGCCATCCCAGCATCCCCAGGCTGGGACATAATGGTGACATCTCCTTCATACATATCATGTGTGCCTTTGTGCTTGCTCACAGTGTGGTCTTAAAGGCAGACGGGGACATCAGACATGGGTGGTCTGGGAGTGCTCAGCTAAGGAGCCCGGGGATTGAGCCCATTGAGATCTCTTCTTGCTTCAGCTCCGATGCAGGCTCCCTGTCACCAAGGGCCATCAAGCGGAAACTGGACTTTCCAAAGGGCAGAGGTGCAGACTTCAGGAGCACGGACACAGCCAAGCACCCAGGTGGCCAATATTCTGCCACAGCAGTTGGATTGTGGTGACAACAGAGCCAGGCTCGTCCTCTCCTGCACCCTCGGGAGCCTGGACGCCGAGTTGGGTCCTGGGAACCAATGGCCGCCCTTCCAAGGTGAGTGGGGACAGGAGTAGGCCGTTCTGGTCCCCGCATTGGTCATCACCGGCTCATGGCTGGAGGCCGCAGTGGGGTGAGGTCGAACCCCACGATGCTCCAATACAGCGAGGTGAGCCTGTGTTTAGTGGCAGCTGTGTCCCAGGGCCTGGGCTTGCAACTTCCTGGCTGTTTAACTTAGTCATCTTCTTACGTATTGTCCCCTCGGTCCCCTCATCAGAACCTGTGCAGATGGTATCTCCGTTCCATCAATGCTGGGAGCATGAAACCACATCGTTTCTAGGGGGGCTGATTCAACAACAATTGCTTGATAACATCTGTGAATTTGTCATGTCTAATTTTGGGGTCTCTGTGGTGCTTGCACACTTGGAAAATGGTGTCAGGGCATGATTCATGGGGCTGGAGCGGTTCCTACTGGCCCCACTTCCACGGACCCCATCTCCCCTGGCTTTCTCAGGAAGGCTCCTGTGCCCGGTTTTCTCTCCGTCAGCATCTCCAAGCCCATCTTCCCTATTTGGCGCTCACATTCACAATAGAAATACTGGTCTCCGGCTTATTTCTGTTTTTTCCCTTTTCTAAACAAATAAGGGGCCACTTTCTTACATAAAGTGCACACGTCACTCTCTCCTCTGATCCTCCGTCTAGTTCGTCATCTCCCCTCATCTCTGGGGCCTCGTTCCCAGCTTCCTGCTCATCAGAATCCGCCTCTGCTCGGATTTCCTGACGTCTGAGCTTTTCCACCCTCCCCTGGGTCGTGTCTTCCTTACCCTCCCGCACTCAGTGTCCCTTCCTGGAGCCTGGGGTGGCCCGGGACTCCTCTGTCAGGCGCCGAACTACCTGAGAAATGGGGAGGCGCCGTTCCCACGTGGCGGAGACATAAGCAGCAGCTCGGTGGCACCAGGGAGAGGCCCCCGAGAAAGAGCTCAGTGAGTTTTCGGGGATGCACAGCCCCAACAAGGGCCTTTGAACGGGACCTACTTACCGTCTTCCCCCTTGAGCCTCTCTGTCACTTCTTGTCGCCCACGGTCCGGGTCCCGACTCACCTTGCTGGCTCAGTCCCTCTCTCGGTGACTCACCTTCCACGGAGGCCTGAGCAGGAAACCAGGCTCCATGCGAGGTTCTTTGTCCTTTCCGGCGATTATAACAGAAATGCCACAGACAGGCTGAGTTGTCAACAGCAGAAATCAATAGCTCACAGTTCTGCAGGCGCGGTAGATCCACAATCCACCTAGGTGCATATTCGGTGCTGTTGACACTGCCTTCCTGGTTCAGAGGTGGCCACCTTCTTGCTCTGTCCTCACAGGGTGGAGGGGACAGAGAGCTCTGTGGGGCCTTTTTGTAGGGCATGAGTCCCGTTTATGGGATGATCTGTCTCCCAAAGTCTCACCCCACAACACCATCCCATTACAATCACATCACATAGGTTTCAACCCATGAAATGGGGGTGAATACAAACTATCTCTCTGTGGCAGGTGGTTTTACTCTCTTTTGTTCCCACCTGCTCCCCCTGAAATCCATCCATGGTGTTGAACAGGTCACCTGTTTCTCACCACTGCTTTTCTCATTCTTCTTGAATTTGTGTATTTTTTCCACTTTCAGCTGACCAGGAAGGGGGTTAGAATGTCATGTTCCATGTCCCCCAACCCCTATTTAATCATTTTCTCCATTAGATACATACGTACATACAGACACACACCTTTATATCTTTAGTCACATACATGACATATATTATACCTGGTGTTCCTATAGGAAATGTACCACACGTTGGGGCGTGCTGTGTAAATTCCCCAGCTTTCTCTTCCCTGGTTGCTCCCCAAAGGCTTCCTTTCAACTTGGTCTTTGGATGGTCTCTATAATCTCTTCCCTCCAATTGTACAGCCTCGTTCCAGCATGATTTCCTTGCCTTTGTCTTCTCTTCCCCGGAACTACTTCTCTTTACCAATTCTGTTTCGCTCGATTTCACTTTTGTCGATTGTGAGCACGTTGGCCTCGTGGCACTCTTATCCTTACAGACTAGTGTGAGAGAGAAGAAGAAAACAGGAAATAATCAAAGTCTGTCCACTGGCTTCTCCTTTCTTGTGTCCTGTCGGATGGCCTTTCTCATTCTGCCCACCGTCCTTCTTTGGCATCAGTGCAGGTGGAGGCTCAGAAAGATCATGAATAACAGCGCATCCTGTTAATGTGCTTTTCTTTTCAGAGCTGGGTTTGGAAGCTTCCATCTGCATGAAGAACCCTCCCATGCCGGACGGTGATACTACAGAGGGATCGAAGGACAGCCAGTGTGCGTGTCAAGTCTTTAGCCCAATGAAAGCCCTCGGTGCCATGAAACGGAAGATTATCAAGAGAAAAGTGCAGTTTCGCAAGTGGAGGCTCGCATGCATATTCCGTGGCCTTCACGCTAGGGCACAGAGGTAATCACACATTTGTAGCTCTGGGGCATGGATTCCTATTGCTCTCCTTCTGATTCTACCTCCACCCACCCCCAAACACACACACTGTTCTCTTCCTCGATTGGACACTCTCACAGCTGGTGCCACCTCTGTTTCCCACGGGGCTGCCTCCTCGCCTTTGAGCCCCCTTCATCAGAAACCAGTGGCCCGAAGGCCCTTCCATCTCCATCACCTGGTTGCAGCTGGCCGTCCTCAGCCGAGCGGCATCATTGACACAGGTCGCCACGCAAGTGGGACTTTGCGGGAAATCGCATAATTCCTTGGCCTCTGCCTTCCTTCCCTGCTTCCCCAACTCCAAGGCCCTGTTCTCCCAGGAGCATTGTCTTAATGAGTGCCTTGCACAAGGATTCTCCTCGGGGGTCTATCGGGAAATCTGACCTAGGAGGACAAATAACCCTCAACTTCTCCATGTGAATAAGAAGTGTTAAAGCTGAGGAGAAAGAGCCCCCCTTACAAAGTCTAAATGAGAACCCAAGTCACAGCTGGGAGTGCCACACTGGACCCGCTGGAGTCAGGTTTCTCCTCAGCCCCTCTAATATAGGATACAGGAGAATTACATATTGCATAAAAAGCCACTGTCCAAAACCTAATCCCTTCCCTGATCAAAGGTGAAGGAATTGAGTGCTTTCTTTCCTCCTACGACAATGCAAACGACAGTTCCCTGGTCACTGAGTGGATTGCACAGCCCCTGACAGGTTCAGTGCAGACTGAAAGACAATATTTTATTCCAAATTTGTCCTTTTCCACCATCTCAGTAAAGAAGCTTAGGTCTCACTCCCCTATTAATCCATTTGCAGGCCCTTCTTTACACTAGTGAACACTGAGAGGCTCTTTCCTTCGGAAAAGTTTGGAAAAGAAGGGATGAGGCCCTAGAGAGCTCAAACTAATGCTTTCTCATTTTCACTTCCGCGTTTGCGAGTCTAGGTAACGAGCATATTCCTAGAAATGCCCTGAGGTCTATCCTGCTGAGATTACCTTCCGAGGATGTGGGTGTCGCTGAGTGAAAATGACTAGGGCCATGGTTACACCCCTGCTCTCTTTTTGTGGATTCGCCCTTGAGTTTCTCATTCTTGGGTTCTTCCCTCAGCCCCTCTGGCCTTGTTCCTGTCCAGCCAAGTGACCAACAGTGTCTCCTGCCGGCTCACGACTCCAGATCAGAGGCTTTGCTCTCCCTTCACCCACATGTTTGCACAGGGCCTGAGCCTGAGTTCCAGTCCAGGGGTTTCAGTCACAGGTCACATGGCTTTAGGGGGTCCTTAGTCCTTGGACCACGGCTCCTCATCTGCACATGGCAGAAAGGAACTTGGAGATATTCAGAGGCCCCTATTGGCTCTCACAGTCTGGGACTCATTCCGTAGCCTGGACTTCTTCTCAGGAGACCGGGACAAGGGTGAGAAGGGGGTGTGTTTGTCTGCCAAGGGTCCCCTCCTTCCTACAGCACTCTGTGTTTGAACGTATGTGTGGGTGCTAGGTGCATCCCTCCCTGGGAGGCGTGAGAAAGCCATCACTTGGCTTCTGATGAAGGGGGCTCAAGAGTGAAGTGGCTGCTGAGGGAGAGGTACTTGGGATCTGGCAAAAGCTCACAGCAGCCTTGAGCTGTGATATCACCAGGCTCCCGCTGGGGGAGCACAGGGGTCCCTGGATCCTGCAACACAGGCTGCCTGTCAGTTTGGTGAGGTATTGCTTCTGACCTGTGGCTCTCACTCTCCCGCTCAGCCTACCTGCGGCTCCCCCTTCAGCTTCTTCTCTGGACAAGGGTTCAAGTTGCACCTGGCCTCTGTCACCATGTAGCCACCCCTCCAGGCTCAGCTATCAGCAGGATCTGAGCAAGACTCACAGTTGAGTTCTCTCTCTCTTCCTCTCTCAGATACCAAGTACTTCAGAAATGAAGAAAAGAGATTCTTCACTTGAATGGAACCCCATTATAAAACCCCATCATAAAACCCCATATTTTCCACTTGATGAAGTAAATCTAGAGCAGCACATCAAGTTAAAGGCCAAACAGAGCACAGGAGGGATCCTTTGCTGAGAATCAACAGCACGATCACAAGCCATTCTGTATGACGTTGGCTACAAAAGACCGCTTTGAGGAGAGAAATTCTAGCCCTTCAGCTGCAGTTGCGATCGATAGCGAAGGAGACCAATGCCTGAGTAGATCACACACAGTTTTGAGAGACCATAAGTCTCGCTGCTCTAAATTTCATCCTACAGAGAATCAGAGTCAGGAGCACCATGGAAAAAGACCACATGTCAGACTGGACACTCTGGGCCACCAGGTGGGCTGCGCTATGAGGAGCCAGCGTGAACGATGCAGTGTTCTTGCTGGAGAGCTTTAGCTTGAATTTGAGCACGAGGTAGTTATCAGACAAGTTCAGAATGTAGACCACTGAACAAGATGACCGGCCTGTGTCTTCAAACAGTCAATGTCACCACAAATAAGAAACAACCAAAAGGAGAAGAGATATTTTGGGTTTCAAAGGAGTAAAAAGAACGTGTGACTGTATTTATTTAGTCCTTTTGAACGCAAAACATCTCCTCACCTTTAGGTGGCTGTCTGTGGTGATGGTGACATTCCCTTGTTTGTAGGGGACAGGCCAAAAGTCCAGCTTAATGGCCTACATCCTGAAGTTGTCTGATCATGTCCTCCTGATTAAATTCAGCCTAACCCTTTGGCCAGGACACTGCATAGTTCCCGCTGTGTGTGTCCTAGCTCAGCCTACCCCGAGAGCACGAGTGTCCCGTGGGCCCACCACCATTCTTGTGATAGCAGCACTGCTTACTTTGCTAGGGAAGGGCCTATCAGATCTGTGCAGAGCGAGACACCTGATTTTCTTTATAAAATTAGTGATTTGGTAAGTGATACTCTGAGAATGTATGCAGACCCTCTTCTCTACAGTCTTTCTCTAAAACGTCGCCATCCTTTAAGGATCCTGACGGTGTGTCCTAACCCTGTGTGTGTTTGTACATTGGAAGAATTCTAACCGTGCCATTCCTATACAACGCGTATTTGCTGGCAATGTGATGTGGAAAAGAACATTCCCTCCCTGTTCATTATCATTAAAGTTTTTGTTTTGACAATCCCATGGACTCATGATTTTTTTACATTGGATGCTCTAATCTGTTCCTATCGTGGTGATTTGGTGGATCTGGATACACAGTAATGGAAATATTCTTGGTTCTCTTCGTCATATTTAATGCTGAGTCTCCGTCTCTTTTGGGCTAAACGTACCCTACGGGGAACTAATTTTGGCTGTGTTTGTCTCTCTGTGGTACGGGGTTTCTTTCCTGTGTGTGCACCTATGTGTGTCTATATGTGAGTCTGGGGTTTAGGAAGGTTGTGTAGGTAGGGCTGAGCCCTGCACCCAAAGGTTTTGGACATGTCTGGTTCCTTATTAGCTTCTGAAACTTTTCACATTCAGTCTCTAAGTTTTAAGTGATCTCTTAACCTCAAACCGTTGACATTATTCTATTTTCTCTTTCCTTCTGTCTTCACCTGCCTCTTCTTATGCTCTTGTTTTCACTGGGTGGAAACCAGCCAAACAGATGCCATTTACATCCTATTTTTCCCACACGCTCCACCCCCAGATTTTGGTTTTAGATCCACAGTTAAGTAGCTTCAACAGTGATCAGCTGTTTGAAAGTCGAAATTTCCTCAGTCATCTCTCGTCAGGTGAAGTTCACCTTCGAAGGTCTCCTAGGGATGGAATCAGGACTCCTTGGGGGTTGCGTATCGGACACTGTTTCTCCTGCCTGTGTACATGGACATCTAGCTGATTAGAAAGTACTGGCACAATGAGTTTTGACTGAGCTTTAAAAATAGAGTGCTTTCTCAGGGAAATTCAAGTCAAAACCACAGTGAGATACCACCTCACAGCAGTCAGAATGGCTAAAATGGCCAACTCAGGAAACAACAGATGTTGGCAAGAAGAGGGAGAGAGGGGAACCCTCTCACACTGTTGGTGGGAATGCAAACTGGGGCAGCCACTCTGGGAAACACTTTGACGTTTCCTCCAGCAGTGAAACATAGGAATGCCTGGGTGGCTCAGTTGGTCAAGCATCTGCTTTTTGCTCAGGTCATGATCCTTGGGTCCCGAGGTGAAGCCCCCCATCAGGTTCCCTGCTCAGCAGGAAGCCTGCTGTACCTTGCGCCTGCCATCCCCTCTGCTTGTGCACCCGTGCTCTCTGTCTGGCAAGTAAATAAATAAAATATTTTAAAAAATTAAAAAGTTAAAAATAGAGCTACCTATTAAGCTGCAATTTATTTATTTAAAAAAAAAGGTATTTATCCAAAGGATACAAACATGGTGTTTTTTTTTAATTTTTTTATTGTTATGTTAATCACCTTATATTACATCATTAGTTTTTGATGCAGTGTTCCATGATTCATTGTTTATTCACAACACCCAGTGCTCCATGCAGAACGTGCCCTCCTCAATACCCATCACCAGGCTAACCCATCCCCCTACCCCCCTCCCCTCTAGAACCCTCAGTTTCTTTTTCAGAGTCCATCATCTCTCATGGTTCATCTCCCCCTCTGCCATACTCACCTTTTCTTCCAAACATGGTGTTTTGAAGGGGCACCTGCACCCCAATGTTCATAGGAACAATGTCCACAACAAACTATGGATAGAGTTGCGATGTCCATCGACAGGTGAATGGATAAACAATATGTGGCGTATATACGTACAATGGAATATTACTCAGCCACCAAAAAATGAAATTTTGCCATTTGCGACGACATGGTTGGAACTAGAGGGTATTATACTAAGTGAAATAAGTCAGCCAGAAAAAGACAAAATACCATATGATTTCACTCATAGATGGAATTTAAGAAACAAAACAGAGGAATATAGGGAAAGACAAGGAAAAATAAAAGAGGAAAACAAGAGAGGGAGACAAAGCATAAGAGACTCAACTATAGAATAGAAACTGAGGGTTGCAGGAGGGGAGGTGGGTAGGGGATGGCGTAAACTGGGTGATGGGCATTAAGGAGGGCATTCGATGTCATGAACCCTGGGTGTTATGTGCAACTGACAAATCACGGAATTCTTTTGTAAATTATTTCTTTATTTGAGAAAGAGAGCATGAGAGAGTGAGAACACAAGCAGGTGAGGGGGTAGAGGGAGAGGGAGAAGCAGACTCTTTGTGGAGCAGGGAGCCGGATATGAGCCTTGATCCCAGGATGACCTGAGCCCAAGGCAGACTGACTGAGCCACCCAGGTGCCCTGAATCACTGAATTCTACCTCTGAAACTAATAATACAGTATATGGTAATTAAATGGAATTTAAATACAAAATTTTAAAAGAAAAATATATATATTGCCTTGTTTTGTATGTTTGATTGGGATATAGAATGTAAACTGTTTTTCTTTCCAGTGGATATAAATTGGGGTTTTTTGGTGGTTGGCGGGGGGCAAGTCTGTAGCTTCAGAGGAGATTTCTTCTTTTTCTTTAAAATCTATTAGTTCTGGGGTGCCTGGGTGGCTCAGTTGGTTAAGCAACTGCCTTCAGCTCAGGTCATGATCCTGGAGTCCCGGGTTCGAGTCCCGCATCGGGCTCCCTGCTCAGTAGGGAGTCTGCTTCTCCCTCTGACCCTCGTCCCTCTCATGCTCTCTCTCTCTCATTCTCTCTCTGTCAAATAAATCAATAAAATCTTAAAAAATATCTTTAAAAAACAATAAAATAAATAATATCTATTAGTTCTATGAGGATAGGTCTTATTGTTGACTCCTTTGTTTCCGTCTCCCGCAGGCATCCAGGACTTTCTCTCTGATCCTGTCTCACTATCTTCTGTTCATTTTCTGTTCTCTTGGCTGCTTTCTTTTCAGTATTCAAAGTCCACTCTAATTTTGCACCAATGTTGCCCTTATGAATCTTGTGGATCAGCCTCTTTCCCGAGAAATTTTCTTCAATTTTTTCCCAGTTTTGACAATTCTCGTTTCCCATTTCTTGTTTCTTGCCCACTTCTCTTTGGAGTCGTGTGTTTAAGGGAACTTTTACCTTTTCACGGCTACAAATGCTTGTTCGCACATTTCATTCAGGTCGGGGTGTCATTTTAACCATTTTAGTTTTCCTATGTTTTGTGATTGATTTCAGGGGGGATCTTTACTGAGCTGAAATGTTTGACTCTCTATTTCTGCTTGTTTGTTTTCTTCTGTCACCTTGGAACACCGGTCTGCTCTATCATTTTCCCTTTAACACACCTGGGTTTGCTGGAATGAGAAACAAAAGTTCCATGTAGGAAGGAATGAGTGCTCTGAGTAGCTTTGTGGATTCCTGAGGTCTGGATCCCTCTCTTTGGTGTAATTGTTCTAATAGATGTAAATAGCTGGGGATGGGGCCATTTGTCTTCTGCTCCGGGATCCTGCTTGCTTCCAGTATGTCCTTTCATTTCTACCAGTGGCTTCATTGTCTTTACCACAAGCCTCCAAAGGACACTACTTTCATCCAGGTCTGGCCCTCCCCCGAGGGCCACCTCTGTCCTGCACACCATGCAGCCCCTTCCTTCGGATCCAAGTAGCCGAAGCTGGAGTCAGCAGGTCTCAGGCACCCTCTGAGCTCTTCCCACTCTCTTTCTGCCATCATTCACCTGTGTTCCCCGCTGAGAAGCCCTCCCTGAAGTCCTCTCCTCTAAGTGCCTGCCTGGTCTGTGCTGACTGCCCTGCTGTCTCTGGCTCCCAGACCCGGCTAAGTACTAACCATCTGGAGTCCACACTTCTCTCTGGCCCCTGGCTGTTCGGGGACAGGGTTATGAGCTGTGTTACTGACTCTCTAGGTTAATCCCTAACCCTTTAAAGTCATGTGTTGAGAGATTCAGCTGCCATTATTCTCAGTGGACTGGTACTCTTTATCTCTCTTTTCTAGATGCAGACTGTCAGTAGCACACACACGTAGACAGAATTGTAGAACAGAACATCCCCGTCCTCATCAGCCAGGTTCAACAGTTATCAACTTAGGGCTGACCTTGTTTTAATACAATCCCATCCACTTACTTTGTCCTGTATTATTATTTTTTTAAAGGTTGGGGTTTCTTTCTTTTTTTTTTCTAAGATTTTATTTATTCATTTGAGACACAGAGATAGAGAGAGAGAGAAAGCATGAGCAGGGAGAGAGGCAGAGGGAGACGCAGGCTCCTCGCTGAGCCAGGAACCCGATGTGGGGCTCGATCCCGTGACTCTGGGATCATGACCTGAGCCGAAGGCAGACGCTTAACCATCTGAGCCACCCAGGCGCCCCTGTCCTTTATTATTTAAAGCAAATCGCAGACACCATATTTCATTTGCAGTTGTATCTGTATGTTTCCCTAAATGAGAACCCTTTTAAAGTATTATCATCATAACCTTGTAAATATTCATAAATTAATTTAAAATATGTAATATAAAATACATAGTGTTCAAATTTCCCATTGTTGTTTTTAAGTTGTTTTCTCTGCATCAGGATCCAAATAAAATGCACACGCTCCCATGAGTAGGACCTGTCTTCAAGCCTCCTAGCAATGTGTAGATTTCTTCTCAGTTTCTCCCTTTCCTTCCTCCTCCCTCGTTCCCTCCCCCTCCCTCTGGCTCTCACTCTCTGCTTCGCCCTCTCCAGCTCTTGTTCTCTCCTTTTTTGTTAATCATTTTTGAAAATACTGAGGTGTTTGTGCGGGAGCATGGCCACGGAATGCATTATAGCCAGATATACTTTAACACAGTCCATCATACTTCCTCTCAGTTCGTGGTGGAATCTCCACTGTTCGTGGAGAACAGTGCTATTACAAAGAAAAGGCAAGCCACACATGGAATTTAACATTTTCTGGCAGGAACGTTGAAAAGTAAAAAGTATAAGCGCACAACAATCCAAAATAATCTTGCATCTTGCCGCTTAATGCTTCACATTAAGGGAAACCGAATTCTGCCAGAGTAATAAAGATGCGATTAATAGAAAAATCGTCTGTATTTCTTCAGGTTTTAAGTTTACATTTAAGGGAGCTGTAAATGAAATATAATTAAAATGCATTTCTAAGGAAAGAGGTCCTGCTAACTGCATTCCAAATATTATCGGAACGACTGCTCTGTCGGACCTGGCAGATGTAGAAACTGATCAGTTTCAGGTTTGAATTGTTGGCAAGACTTCCTCTCAAGTGCTGTGTGCGCTTCCATCAGAAAGCACCTCAGGTCCCCTTATGTTCAAGGCCCATCCATCCATTGATTCTGTGGAGCAAAATGATGATACTTCATCATCATGGTTTGGATCCTAGAAGCCTTGTATGAACACCTGCAGGAAAAGAAATTTCCCCCCAATACTATATACCTGGTGGTACATTTTGTAAGGAAAACTCTGGTCCCCTAGCATCTCTAACGGGAACCTGTAAGTTCCGTTCTTTTCCTCTTCATTTTCTTTTATTACTGTGTTAATATGAAAGCAAGGCTTCAGTCATATCGAAGTGTTTCAAACCACTGTATTATGGACTTATGAGTGCTCCATTTATCCTCTCTTTTAGCAGTGAAAGTGATTTCAGGTTGGCTTTCATATCCTTTTGATAAGACCCTCATAGTTTTGAGAACTTTCCTAATATCAGTATGATGAGGTGTTTGTGTCTCATATAGAAGATTTGTTGCGTCTGGCCTGGTCTCGGTCATTTCTCTAAGAATCTGTGGTTTTGTTTCCTGGGAAACCATACTCCCAGATCAAAATGTGTCTCCTCGGGCACTCATTGCAATTGGTTTATTTTTAGGCATTTCCAGTGGACAGAGCTGGAAAATGGCTTATTTGTAGTCATATATATTCATACATTCACATACACTCACATACACTGCCAATTCCAGACTGTCATGATGTTCCTCTTTGGGTCTTCTTTATTTTTTTTTTCTCTATCCATAAAAAGTATAGGGCAAGAGGCAGAGTATTAAACTAAGTGAATAAAATACTAATTTTTCAAAATGTTTTGTCCTGACTCTCAATATTCTTCTGGCTGTACACCTATGTTATGAGACGTCTTATGCCTTACTGGGACACCATTTGTGGCTTTTCATTAAACTGATATTGACATCCCTATGTCCCAGACTCCTCCACTATGTGTGAACTGTTTTCTTTGTTGTTTTTGTAATGTCACTGAACACCACATTACATGTCACTTACGGATTCATTCACCTCTCACAAGAGATCTTTTGAAATTGTCAAAGGATTAATTTATGCATTAGTAAGATGCATAATATATATAGTGACCACTAAGTTTGGAAAGATTGTAACCTCGATGCCATATTGTGTTTATTTGGTTCACCCTCATATTTAACAGAAGAGAGATAAAGAGCCATTTTATGACAACCAACCAAAGTAGAAGGGAACGTACTGAATGGGAGAAGATATTTGCAAATGACATATCCAATGAATGGTTAGTATCCAACATATATAAAGAGCTTATACAACTCAACACCAAAAGCCACAAATAATCCAATTTAAAAAGAGGCAGAAGAAATGAACAGACATTACTCCAAAGAAGACATCCAGATGGCCAACAGACACATGAAGAGATGCTTGACAACACTCATCATCAGGAAAAAGCAAATCGAAACAATTGGATAGGGCACCAGGGTGGCTCGGTCCGTTACCCGTCTGCCTTTGGCTCGGGTGGTGACCTTGGGGTCCTGGGATCTAGTCCCACATCGGGCTACCTGCTCAGTGGGGAGCCTGCTTCTCCCTCTCCGCCTCCCCCCACTTGTGCTCTCTCCCCTTCATTCTCAAATAAATAGGTAAAATCAGGAAATAGAAAAAAAGAACCAACGAGCTATCACCTCACACCTGTCAGAATGGCTAAAATCAAAAACACAAGAAACAACAAGTGTGGGCAAGGATGTGGAGGAAAAGGAACCCTCTTACAGTATTGGTAGGAATACAAACTGGTGTAGCCATTGTGGAAAACAGTATGGAGGGTCCTCAAAAAGGAAAGATTAAGATCCATTAATCCTACCACTGGATATTTATCCCCAAAATACAGAAACACTAATTTGCAGGAATACATGGGCCCTTTGTACAGCAGCATAGCCAAATTATGGAAAGAGCCCAGACGTCCATCAACAGATGAATGATAAAGACAATGTAGTGTGTGTGTGTGTATATATATATATATATACACACACATATCTATATCTATCTATCATCTATCTATCTATCTATCTATCTATCTATTTATACCATGGAATATTATTCAGCCAAAAAAAAGAATGAAATCTTGCCATTAGCAAGGACACAGATGGAGCCAGAGTGTATTCTGCTAAGTGAAATAAGTCAGTGAGAGAAAGATAAATACCCCATGATCTCACTCCTATGTGGAATTTAAGAAACAAAACATGTAAGCAAAGGAAATAGAAAAGGGAGAGAGACAAACCAGGAAAGAGACCCTTAACTATAGAGAACTAACTGATGGTTGCCGAGGGTAGGGGGGCTTGGGGGATGGGTGAGGTGATGGGGATTAAGAAGTGTACTTGTGGTAATGAGCACTGGGCAATGTATGGAAATGTTCAATCACCATGTTATATACTGGAAACTCATGGAACTGTATGTTAACTATACTGGAAAAATATTTTTTAAAAATTTGGAACAATTTTAAAAAGGTGGACCATGGCTTGCTAGATTTCTTTGAGTTGACCTCATGCCATTGACCTGTGGTTGTATTCCTGGAAGCAAACATGGGCAGTTCGAGGTCATGGGTCAATGATGGATGATGTCCACAGTAGATGTGTGCAGTGGTGTTCAGTGGCATAGAAGCTGAGGTTGAGGAGAGAGAAACAGGCAGGCAGGGGAAGTGGTGCCCTGAAGCACCTCTTCACTTCTTCAGCACAGGTTCCCCCCTAGATCTTAGGAGCCAGAGACTTAGGAGGTCGCTGTAGCACTGATAAAGGCAATTGTCCACCTTTAATGTTTGTGGGTCCTGCCCCTGGGCTCCCAAGGAAGCGATGCTTTCACATTTACCAAGGTCAAAATGAATCCACAAAACCTCAATGCATGGGCTCTATTTCACCCCAAGCACACATTGGACATCTGCTTTATGAAAGAAAAGAACCCAAAAGGAGCATTCTGGAAAAGATAAGAAAAAGGAAGACACTTCCCTGGTTCCCATAACATTAAAGCCATACAGCCCTACATGTACTAGAAATTTAAGACCGGGAAATGCAGTGACTTTCTACAATGTCTTTTGTATAAAAATTTGTCACTTTTTATGTAAAAAATATATTTTGGTATATAACCCTTTATCAAAATTTCCTTTGTCATGACACTCTCTCCTGGTAAAGATTCCCTGTCCCATGCAGCTGTACTAATCAGTGCTCAGGTAAAACTCACAACCTTTTATTTTTTTTTTTTTTTTGAGTTTGAGCGCCATGTGGGATGCAGAGATTACTTAAAAAGAAAATAATTGAAAAGAAGTAAAATTAAAAGAAAAATTTTAAAAATGTATATGCGTATCAGGAAATTTTATTACTCTCTGCTCTCTCACATTGATATATTTACATTGTGTTACTTACACCATTAAGAGCACCTTAATTACTGTAGCTTTACGGTGAGGTTTAAAATTTAGTAAATTTCTCCAATTTAATTCTTCAAGGTTGTCTTGGCTATTTAGGTATGTTGATTTCCAAATACATTTGAGAATTAGCTTGTAAATTTGCCCCCAAATTGCCTTCTCCAGTATGAATCAGAATAATGCTGATTTGATGTTCCAACAAATTTGAGTGGTCTAGTCCATGAATGTGATATATTTTTTCCTAATTATTTAGTATCCTTTAATTTATTTCAGCAAGAGTTTTCAGGCATCTTTGTTACATGTGTTCTCATACATTTAATGAAGGTGGACATGAATCTCCACTCTGTTTATTGAATTTCATTTCCTTTTTTTAAAAATTTCATTTTCTAAATGCTCACTGCTAGTATAGAGAAATATAGTAGATTATTACATGAATGTTGCTGAGGTATAATTTAGGTACAGTAGACGGCATCCCTTTAAAGTGTACAATTAAGGCTGTACTTTCAGAGATCATTTCTTTCTTTCTTTCTTTTAATTTTATTTTATTATGTTATGTTAATCACCATACATTACATCAATAGTTTTTGATGTAGTGTTCCATGATTCATTGTTTGCCTATAACAGCCAGTGCTCCCTTCAATGCTGCCCTCTTTAATACCCACCACCAGGCTAACCCATCCCCCCACCCCCTCCCCTCTAGAACCCTCTGTCTGTTTCTCAGAGTCCATCGTCTCTCATGGTTCGTCTCCCCCTCTGATTTCCTCCCCTTCATTTTTCCCTTCCTACTAGCTTCTCTCTCTCTTTTTTATTATTTTTTAAAATTTTTTATTGTTATGTTAATCAACATACATTACATCATTAGTTTTTCATGTAGAGTTCCATGATTCATTGTTTGTGCATAACACCCAGTGCTCCATGCAGAATGTGCCCTCTTTAATACCCATCACCAGGTAACCCATCCCCCCACCCCTCCCCTCTAGAACCCTCAGTTTGTTTCTCAGAGTCCATCTTCTCTCATGGCTTATCTCCCCCTCCGATTTCCTCCCCTTCATTTTTCCCTTCCTACTAGCTTCTCTCTCTCTCTCTTTTTTTAAACATATAATATATTATTTGTTTCAGAGGTACAGGTCTGTGATTCATCAGTCTTACACAATTCACAGCGCTCACCATAGCACATACCCTCCCCAATGCCCATCACCCAGGCACCCCATCCCTCCCACCCCCACCACTCCAGCAACCCTCAATTTGTTTCCTAAGATTAAGAATTCCTCCTATCAGTGAGGTCATAGGATACATGTCTTTCTCTGATTGACTTAATTTCACTTAGCATAATACCCTCCAGTTCATTTCTACAGTTTGTTACTAGAGAATTTTCTCTGAACGTGTAGAGGACCTGAAACCTCAAGGAGGAGGCACATTGTTCTCTCCTGAGCATGAACGTGATTTTAGGTGTTGTTTCCACAGCTGCCCATTGCCACTGATGATCGTTCTTCTCCTCCTTTGGACGGTAAGAGAGAGAGGACGCAGTGTGAGTGCTTTCTCAACAAATAAAAATTTAAAAAGATAAACTGTACAACTAAATGCATTTTCACAGATGTACATACAATTGAAACTACTGCTCCATTCAGGACACAGGGCATTTCTTCTACCTCACAGCTTCCCTTGGGTGGATCCATTGAAGTCTCTCACTGCCTTCACCCTCAGCCCCAGGCAACCACTGGCATCAAAGACGGCTTGATTTTTAACCACGTTATGGAAATGGAACTCTTTTATGCCTACATTCCTCCGTGCAGCCTAAGGATTCTTATATCTATCCATATTACTAATGGATCACCAGTTCAGAATTTTTCATTGCTAAGGAGTATTCCTCTGTATGGATATATTTGGTCTGTACATTCACCTATTTATGGCCATCTATGCAGTTTCCTGGGTTTGGCCATGGGGAATAAAGCTATGATGAATATTCATGTGCAGTTTGCTGTGTGGCCATATTGTGTAAATCCTTAGGAGAGGAATGGCCGTTCACGTGATTGGTAAATGTTTATCTGTGGTTCAGCTTTTCTCGGTGGTTGGACCATTTTTCATTCCCACAAGTGTATGAAACGTCTAGTTACTTTACATCCTCACCACATATGTTTTCGGTCTTCGTAATTTTAGCCACGGGGATGGTTGTGTAATGGTAACTCACTGTAGTATTAATTTATCTTCCCAATGGCTGAGTGTACCGTCGAAAACTGACCTCTGTGCTTCAGAGCCAAAATATAAGACGAAGACAGAGTTTGGAATATTGAGGAACAATAGCTTTATTGCTTTTCGGGGCACAGGGGGCTAGAACAGGCCAAGGCCCTCAAAAACTCTAAGTCCCCTCCCCCTGAAGGAAGGGGCGGGGGGGTGTTTTATTTTGACAGAAATTGTGTGCATGCTGCCAGCCTCCCTCATCCTGTCTTTAGGGTGGTACCAGGCTCCTGAAACAAAAGGCTTAGAAGGGAGGAGCAGAGGTTTGCAGAAGACAAGGAAAAGGTTACTTAGTTTAAGATGGAGCCTTGCAGAGACATTAGTGAATCCCTTTTGATTTATGTTCAACTTCATGCTTTTCAATGGTTTCAAGTGGAGCATCTTTTCAAGTGCTTTTTGGCCATTTGTGTATCTTCTTTTGTGAAGCATTTCTTCTTCAAGTCTTTTGACCAGTTTTCCTATTGCATTGTCTTATCAGACACAATATGTGTCAGAACATTACACTGAAAACTGCAGAGCACTACTTCCAGAAATTAAAGAACTAAATACATGGGGAGATAAAATTTGTGGTGGATTGGAAGACTCATTATGGTTAGAGGACAACTCTTCCCAAATTGATCAAAAGATCTAATACAATGCCAATCAACCTTCTAGCAGACATTTTAGTAAGTATTTCTAAGCTGATCCAAATGTTTATATGGAAATGGAAATGATCTTAAATTATCAAAGCAATGTTAAGAAGAAGGAGAAAGCGACAGACTTACATTGTCTATTCCAGAATTACTGTATAAACCTTTTGTGCAATTTAAAAGTGATTTGTCCGATTATTATTCAGTATAAGAGTTTCTGCACATTCTCACTGCAGCTTGGAAGTTGCTTTACCCCTTTTTCACTGTAGCTACTTGATCTATACTTTAGCCAATAGTTCCAAAGTTTTTAAGTGGAGAGAGAATACTGAAGCTAGAAAGTATTTCACTTAACAGAGAGAAAGACTAATCCCTGATCATTAGGGCAAGGATGACCCTACAAGACTTAATGAACTCGCCTCTATTTTCCAGTTGGCCAAGACAAAGTGGGGAGCTACTGATACCAGCAGTTTCCTCTGCAGACCTTCATAGTGTTGACTGCTTTGGGTTTACATGGAACCTAGGTGTTGGCTGTGTCCTGAGAGGCTGAAATTGAGTTGAGGCCCAGGGTCCCTGGGTCAGGACAGGTCATCCGGCTGTTGGAAAACACGGAGGGAGACCAGGCCATCCCCAGGCAGCACTGGCCACTTCCTCCAAGGAATCCACCACCACTACACTTTTCATGACTTCTGGTAACTAGACTGAGAGCCCCACGACAATTGGGATAATGTTTTACTCATCTCTGTACTCATGACTCCTAGGACCAAACCAAGCACTGAGGAAGCTCTCAGAGACATTCCTTCATGGATCTGATAAAGGGGGTGGCAAATTTCTAATCTCAACTACATTCCTGTCCCAAATACATGCACGAATGCTCTCTGCTTTCTTCCAGGAGGCAACAAATACCCTTCCTTCCAGAGGAGCCTGCCCTACACTCTCAATGCCCCATGACACTCCCCTGTGGTGAGCTCTGGTGAAGAGGGACTGTCCTCTTGGATTCCTCTCAATGGTTCTCTCAGTAGGAAGAGATGTCTTCGGCCTAGCCCCCTCCCCCCTCCATCCTCTGCACTGCCACCATACCCCAGGTTAGGAGAGCTACAACAGTTTTTAAAATGATTTTATATATTTATTTGAGAGACAGCGTGAGGGAGAAAGCAAGAGTGAGAGAGAGACAGAGAGAAAGATAGAGAACAGCTGGGGAAGGGACAGGGGGAAGCAGACTCCACTGCTGAGCAGGGAGCCACCCCCCTCAATGGGGCTTGATCCCTGGAGCCTGGGATCATGACCTGAGCTGAAGGCAGGCTCTCGATGAACTGAGCCACCCAGGGGCGCTGAGCTACAAGATTTTGTTTGCATTCTTCCTCTCACTGCTTTGACCTCCTCTGTGAAATCTTATTGATGTCAGAATTCCAAGTTCATAACAGAGACTAAGGAAAATGAAACACTCAACACACGGTCAAGACAAAGGTGTGTAAAGTCTTTGACAACCATAAATTCAGAAGAATATAATTGGTATCACTGCCTCAGAGGCAAGGGTCTCCTAACCTGGCCCTTCCTGACCTTAGGGTAGAACTCTTTGTGGTAAGAATGGACAAGTCCAACCTTTATCCAAACATAACTGATCCCTCTAAGCCCACACTTACTTGGAGAACATCGACCGTGAGGGAGCTCCAAGGTCAAAGCTAGGGGTCTGGGGCAGAACCTCATGGTCACATCGTCCACCTCTTTTTTTTTTTTAAGATTTTCTTTATTTATTTGACAGAGAGAGACATAGCGAGAGAGGGAACACAAGCAGGGGGAGCGGGAGAGGGAGAAGCAGGCTTCCCGCCGAGCAGAGAGCCCCATGCGGGGCTCGATCCCAGGACCCTTAGATTATGACCTGAGCTGAAGGCAGACGCTTAAAGATGTAGCCACCCAGGTGCCCCTCCTCCTCCTCCTCCTCTTGGAACTGGTGCTTCCCTGCAGTACAAACCAACCCCGATCCATTCCGTGGGGCTCCTCGGGAGGTGCACAGGTTCACTGTGGACAAAGTTACTCTCCTCGTTCTCCTTGCTCAGCTCAGGCTGCTCCTTGCAGAGTTGGATGCCGCTGTATGCATTCCTCAGTTTCCCCTGATTTTTCTGGACCCAACTTGTCCTTCTTCTTACCTCCTTTGGGCAACCACCTGCTCCACCATTGCCTTGTCCTTCTTTGCGTTATTCTCATCCTCCAAACCTGCTGATTTTCTGTCTCCCAAATGCTCCCTCTGTTCTCTGTTTTCAGTGTGGGCTCAGCTCAGGCTCCTGCAAGAGACACACAGTGAAGGGACCAAGTCAGGTCTCAGCTGCAGTCCCCAGGGCTGCTTCAAAGGCACCGCAGACCCTTGTGCACTCACAGAAACTGAGCAGGAAGGGACCGTGGAGAATTTGAATAACAACCTTATCTTACATATGAGGAAGCTGAGCGCAGAGAGATGAAGAGATTTTCCCAAACTCCTTCAGCACTTGATGGCAGCACGGCCCCCACACAGGACTTGGCTGCGAGCTTCCCTGTGGAGTCTCCTAACGTACCCTCTGGGAAGGCACATCTGAATTTCAGGGGACACTTAAATTAGAAGTTCAACTTAAAAATAAATACTTTTTAGGAGACTTTGGATCAAATGTAGATATTTCCACTGTTAAAAATACCAGAAATTCCTTCCTGGGGACAAATCTTTTTCCCAGGTATATAATTCTGTTACTTCTTTCCTTTACAAATCATTGGCTAAGATATTAGGATCACAAAAAAGGTATGCAGGGAAGGAGAAGTTCCTCTGTTACCTGTCCTGGTCTCCCAGCTTAAGTAAGAATTAAGTTTCACTGAGACATTGAATACGCATGGAGAACGGATATTGAAATGGAGACCCTTAAAGAAATATAAAGTATTAAGGCAGACAGTTTTTATGCATTTTAGACAAGGAGAAAATACATTTCTCAGGGATTTGGGGGAGTTTTAATTTAGAGAGTGTCTAGACCGAATTTAGAAACCCTGGTGAGAAGGATGTCTTTTTACTTCTTAGTACAGGGGGTGCCTTTTTCATATGGGAGATTGGTTTCCTGCTTTCAGGGAGACAGAGGAGGGTTTGAGTGTCCTGGTACCAGTTTCTTTTTGGGTAGCTTCAATTCAAAATAATCAATATTGTCGACCTCAGAGAGTCGGGGACCTGGGGTGGCGAAGGAACTGAGAAAAAGAGACTACCGCGGCGCCTGGGTGGCTCAGTTGGTTAAGCGGCTGCCTTCCGCTCAGGTCATGATCCTGGATTCCAGGGATCGAGTCCCGCATTGGGCTCCCTGCTCAGCAGGGAGTCTGCTTCTCCCTCTGACCCTCCCCCCCTCATGCTCACTCTCTCTCTATCTCATTCTCTCTCTCAAATAAATAAATAAAATCTTTTAAAAAAAGAAAAAGAGACGACAGTATAGCGAGGCACAGGGGACCCCAAGCAAACAGCCCGAGGTCCTGAGGTTTATTTTCCATAATCTAATATACCTTCTACAGTGATATAGTACTATAATGATTTACAGCAGGGGCTTAGTAAGGCGCATCTTCCACGTACACAGGGTTAGTCAAGTGAAGCAATGGCAGTGGAGAAGGAATAAAGAAATCTGCAACTGGCTGTGATCAATTAATTGTAAACAGCATTGTACTCGGTCTTTAACACAGGATAAGAAAACAAAAAAGGGAATGCACAGTGTGCTGTTTACAGCTGGCTTCCTATCTACAAAACATCTTCTGCTGTGTACTTTAGATCAGACCACACACATCCCAAGGGCATTTCACTCTGATCCTTTCAGGTTATTTTTAACCCTGCAATCTCGAGTTTTCTCAGAGATCTTGGAGTCTGAATGAACATGCACCAGTGGTCGTTGTGGCATTCTGTTTCCCCCAAATATGCCATTGTGGTACATTTTGGGCAATCTGACCTTGGCGCCTATGGGTACTATGGTTTCTCTCCGCCTTGCTCATTACTCAGTGCCTATTTCAGAGAGAAGGCTAAACATATCATTCTTAGAAATACCAAGGTGGCTCTCTCGGTTCAGCGTCTGACTCTTGATTTCAGCTCAGGTCATGATCTCAGGGTCATGCGATTGAGCTCCAGTTTAGTCTTCATGCTCAGTGCAGTCAGCTTGGGATTCTTTCTTCCTCTCCGTCTGCCCATCACCCCTGCTCTAAATAAATAAATAATATTTAAAAAAGAAATACAAAATAAATCCCATGACCTTATGTGAAACTAATACAATGCCTATGTTAAGTGGACCAGATTAGTTTAAAAATTATTTTAAAACGCACCTGGGTGGCTCAGTTGTTTAAGTGTCAGTCTTTGGCTCAGGTCAGAATCCCGGGGTCCTGGGATAAGCCCGTATGTCCAGCTCCCTGTTCAGTGGTGAGTCAGCTTCTCTCTGTTCCTCTTCCACTACCCCCAACACCGCTCCTGATATCTCAAGTACTCTCTCTCAAATAAGTAAATTAAAAAATTTTAAAAAGCAATGCAATGGTCCTCTCTGGAATCAACCCACACATAAGCATGCTTTCTTTTTGCTGCACCCCAGTCCCCCTTTCTCTTTATTACCTATCTGACCTACATCCTTCCCCCAGCGATGGAGACAGCTCAGATGCACTGCTTCACCTGGTGGTGGGGCCAAAGAGAAGTGCACACATGGTTAGAATGGGCTGCCTTGAGAGTCAGCCGAAACGTAGCTACAGGCAGTTAGAAACAAGCCTAAAGTACCATTAGGAATAAGCACTACAACATTTAGCGGTACAGATTTTAGGTGTGGTATTGATATCACCTTCCTTGTACAAATGTGTTTAGACTCAAGCATGAGACTATGGGATCAGACAAAATGAAAGAAAACTGTGTCAAGTGTGAAGATACTAAGTTACCAAAGTTATTCTGAGTTGTATAATTAGTTTGTCCCTTAGCCCCTCATTTCCACCTGCAGAACCTAGAAGACGTGCAACAGAGTCTCCACTTGCCATCAAAGTCAATCTGAGGACACAATAATTTAAACTGTTAACCCAAACTTTCCATTTTTTCTTAACCTGTGTTGAATACCAGGCATTTCGATTGCCCATTCCCATTTCCAGGGAGACTGCAGTGAGGACGGAGAATAATGTGGTGCATCCAGGTAACAGTCTGTTTCTTGGTCCGCTTCTGTGCTCAGCATATCAACTTTTGTCTGCCAGTGGACCTCTAACCACACAGGGGAAACCCAACAAATATTAAAAGTGTAGGTTCTCTAGGTTAATCTACATTTAGGATTCTGTAGTGCTCAGAATGGCTCTTGAACTGCAAGGACCAAGGTAGATGCCCCCTCCTTACCTTAGGGGGAGTAATTCTGATTCCTGAAGCATGCACCTCTTCGTTTTCTATTTATTATTATTTTTTTTTAAATTTCAGCTAGGCTCCATCACCTACGTGGGACTCTAATGCATGACCCTGAGATGAAAGTTGCACGCTCTACTGACCGAGGCAGCATGCGTCCCCCCAGCACCTTTGATGCAGGCAAATACCATGATTTTCATGTTGGAAAAATACTGCAAACTGTGGGACATGCCTTCAATCCGCTCCACTCCTTCTGGGCATGTTTCCTGAGTTCCGACTGTGTGCGAGTCCTCTTTCCCACCCACCCATAGAAGGGCATATACATGGAAAATGTGCCCGTCCATAGAAGACCCTCTAGGATCCCAACCCAGATCCGCTGGGATCCCTGGGGTCTTTTCTGTGTTATGCTCTCCTGCTCTCAGTGTGTTTCTGCCTCTAAAGGCACCTGTGAGCAGGACTGCCCTGGGGCTCCTGGAGCTCCTTTGTACCCAGTCCCAGAGAACGGGGAGTACATGCCGTATATGACCACAGCCCCCATGTATCTCCCCTCCCCAAAGGCACTCAGCCTTTCACTAACAGGTGCAGCAGGGTGAAATCTCCATTCCTGGCCCAGGGGAGACTAACTCTGAAACACAAGTGTCCCCTAGGCTCTCCTAAACCTGTCAGGACAAAGCTCCCCCACAGCTGTTGCTGGAAATCACAACTTACACAGCAATGAACTCAAAATGGTCACAGATCTAAGTATAAGAGCCAAAACTATTGTGCAAGAGGACTACATGGGAGAAAATGGTCAGGAATTCACAGTAAGCAAAGAGTTCTAAGTCACTACGGCAAGAGCACGATACGTAAGAGAAAATTGAAGATGAAGAAGTTTTTTGCATCAAACATTGCCACTGAGAAAAGGAACAGAGAAGCCACTGATTAGGAGAAAATATTTGTGGATTAAATACCCAATGGGGACTCACGTTCACGAGAGACAAGAGGACTTTGAACTCACTCAATGGGCAGAAGCAACACACTCGTTTAAGCCAGTATAAGAGTCGAATACACATGTACCAAAGGAGACACATAAAAAGGTAATCAATGTTATTAGTAATATGTTATTATTTCTCAAAGAAATGCAAGGAAAACCAGGTACCATTTTACACCAACTAGTGTGCTTACGTCCCAAAGACGATACCAAGTGTTGCTAAGGATGAGCAGAAACTGGACCCTCCTATATTGCTGGTCGCAACGTAAAATATAACAGCTCCTGCAGAAGCCACTTTGAGAGTTCTTAAGAGTTCAGCACAAGCTTGCCATAGGACCCAGCCATTCCACAACTAGGAATCTATCTGAGAGAATAAAAACATATGTCCGCTCAAGTCTCAGTCAGAAATGTTCCGGGCAGCGTTATTCACAATGGGCAAAAACTGACAGCAACACAAAGGGCCATCGGCTGGTGAATGGACAAACCAAATGTTTCCTATGTGTACCATGGCATCTATTCCGCAACAAAAGGCACAGAAATCTGATCCAAGCTACAGCATGGAGGAACCTCAAAAGGATGCTAAGTGAAAGAAGCCAGTCACCAAGAACTACAGACTGTCTCATTCGGCTTATGTAAAATGTGCAGAAAGGAGCAATGCACAGAGACAGAAAGCAAATCAGTGCTGCTTGGGGCTGGAGGAGGGAGCGGAGACTGTCTGCAGAGGGGTTGGAGGGAGTGTGGGAAGGTGAAGGAAGCCTCTGAAACAAACTAGGGCACTAGCTGAACAACTCTGTCATTGTTGACAATGGGTGAAATTTATTGTATGTCAATTTCACCTAAAAAAAAAAGAAAGAAGGCGACCCTCGCACATCAGTGGGTCCTGGGGTCCCCAGGCAAACACTGCCTGGTGAGGGGCCACATCCTGGAGTCCCAGCAGGTGGTGGCTCAGAGCCTGGTTTCTGACCTCCCAGCTGGAGTCAGGGGTTCAGTGACTGTGCCTTCAGCCTCAGGCCCTGGCAGTTCCCCTGGAATCCACCAGGCGGCAGACTACTTAAGGGAACAGACCTTCAGGTGGCCCAAGGACACCAGGGGGAAGCAAGCAAAGATAGGGCACCAGCTGGCTGGAGATTCCTAAAGGAAGTGAAGGCTGCAGGACCCATGGAAGCTGCTGGCAAGATCTGGATGGATCTTAAGTAGGTTTGGTCCCCTGGGTGGGCTCTAAGCACTAAGCTTTAGGTTAACATCCAAAGGTTCCCTTTGATGCTCCCTCCTGCAGTGGCACTGAGGCTCCCCCCGTGGAAGCTCAGCATAGGGAAAAGAACCTGTGCTGCTATTCACCTTCTTCTGAGTCGAAATGGAACACTTGGTCTGCGTTTAGGGGAATCTGCCCTTTTCTGGCCCTCTATGTAGGGCCAGCTCCTGGGTGCTGAACCATCCCTGCAGGAGGCTAGAAGAGGCACTCTGGTCCTTCACATTGGAGCTGGGCTTGCAAAGAAGGGTTCCTGCTAATCCATATTTCCCTGGCCCTGGCTGAGCATCCTGGTCCAAGATCAGAGGCTGCAGTGGCCTAAAATAGGGACTTCCTACATGTCACTGCTCCTCTCTGGAAAGTCCAAAGGCGGCCCATGGTAGTGGTGGGGGGAGGGGAGGGCATAGAAACCTATACTCTGTCAAAACATCATCCACAGTGAAGATTTAAAAACAATGTTAGAGGACAGATCTCATATTATGTAGTCGGTGGTGCAGTAACAGCTCTGCGAGGTGAAAGAGGGTAGCTACACTAGTAATCAGCCTAACATAATTTATAGAGTCGTCCAATCCCTGTGTTGCCATGTGAAACTGATCTCACATGGGGAATCAGTTATGACTCAATTGTTTAAAAACCTGAAGGTGAGGGGAAAACATTTGAAAACGAAGCAATAAAACTATAGTTGACTGGGGAACAACATGGCTTTGAATTTTAGTGAACAATGTCGGTCCACTCATGGGTTGATTATTATTTTTTTTTTTTACAAATACTGTCTAGTACAAATGTAGAAATACATTTTCTCTTCCTTATGATTTTCTCAATGATATTTTCACTCTAACTCACTGTATCAAAAGAATAAAGTACATAATTCAAGTAACCCACAAAATATGTATTAATCAACCGTTTTTGTTATCTGTAAGACTTCAGTAGGCTATTAGTAGCTATGTTTTCTGGGACTCAAATGTTATACAAAGATTTTCAATTGTGGGACTCTGTACCCCTAACCCCCAGGTTCTTCAAGGGACAATTTGTATCTGGATTTGCAAATGACATACTCCTGTATACAGAAAAATACCAAATACACACACACAGAAACCACGACTATTAGAGTCCATAACCTATTTCAGCAGAGTTGCAGCGTACAAGGCAGACAAATCAGGTGTTTCTATAACCTAGGAATGGACACCGGGAAAGTCAATTAAGAAAACGATTCCATGGACAACAGCACCCACCCGAATGGTATCGAAGAATAATTGAGTCAAGGAGGCACAAAACCTGTACACTGAAAACTACACAATATTGCTGCAAGAGATTAAGGAAGACCTCAACAAGTGGAAAGACATCCTGTGTTCATGGATTGGAATGGTTAAGGTGGTTCAGAAGGCAACAGCAGGATCTGCAGATTCTTTTGGATTCCTATTGAACGTTTTTCTTCTGCCTTCCCTAATCACCATCAGCCCCTTGCAGTACATTTCCTTTCAGACATTGTGGTTTTCATCTCTTCATGTGAGATTGGGTCCTTTTTTTTTTTTTTTTTAACATTTTCCATGTATCTGCTGAATGTTTTCACCAATGGGATGCAGTTAGAACAAATGCTTTCTTGTGCTCTGGTGATTCCCATCTTGCTGTCAGCTCTGGGTCATTTTCAGATGAGTGATCCATCTCTTCAGGAGGGCTCATTTCCCCCCTTTGTCTGCATACCTCAAACTGTTGGATGGAACGCCAGACACTGTGAATGTTACCTTGCTGTTTGCTGGATATTTTTGTGTTTTCTATAATATTGAGCTTTGTTCAGGGATGCACTGAAGTTACTTGGAAACATTTCTGCTGTTGCTTCAATGCATAGTTCAGTGGCCCAGAGCAGGGCTCCGTGGAGGACTCACCATGAGTTCCAGGTACTGTAGCAAGCCCTCCCCCTGTCTTCCACCCTATTCCTCACAAATTAAGAGGGTTACTTTTGCTTAGTCTATCTGTTGGACACAGGCACTGTTCCCAGCACCGTGTGAGCACCAGGCCCTGTGCAAAGGATTATCCCCTGACTTGCTGTCCATGCCTCCCCAGGGCCCCTCCACAGCTCTGGCTAGGTGACTTCCTGCAGCTCTGTCCTCCCTGAGACTCAGTCCTGGGTTCTCTCAGATCAGTGTCCTCAATTCCAGGAGCTCCATGGGGCTCCTATTCAAGTTCCCCTCCCCCCAGTGCCTTGCTTGGAAACTCTCTAGAGCCAGTACCTCTGAGCAGCTCTAGGGCTCTGCTCACCATTGTGTTGCCATGTGTCCGGGATGGCTGTCCCCTTTGCCTGATGCCCAGGATCTTGGAAATCTCCACTTCGCGCATCTTGTGTGACGCTGTTGCTCTTTTGTTTAATTGTTTCTGGCAGAAGAGTAACCCGTTGCTGAGTCCCAGTTGGTGTGGCTCCCCTAAGTGAAAATCAAAGTTGGAAGACCCTCAGTTGTAGATTCTGAATAGAGGCCTTTAGGGAGTAGAGAAAAAAACACCAGCTCTGGTGAAAGCCTGAAGCCAGAAACCCCTTCAAGCTCAGTTTGACAAAGCAATGCAGGTACATCAGTAGGGACAGTTTTGGCTTGAGCCCAAGAGCTGCAGAAGGCCCACGGCCCTTTGTCCTAGAGCTAACCTGCTGTTTGGGAAAGGTCTGTGGTGCCAAACCCAGCGGGTTCTTTGTGAGTACACAGAGGTGCCTCTTTAAAAGCCTGTCAGGGGGCATCTGGCTGGCTCAGTCAGGAGAGCAGGGGAGTCTCCATCTGGCTTCATGAACCCTATCCCTACTTTGGGTGTAGGGATTACTTCAACAAATAAACTTACAATAAATAAACAGTACATCAAGCCGGACCCTCTCTAGTCTCGGAAGGGTCCTCTGGAGCAAGGCTATACTAGGTAGGCTACCAAGTGGCCTAATCAAGGATACGGAGTCTGGGGATTGGGTGAGGCTTTGCAGGGTGCCTGGGGGGATAGGTGGGGAGGGGAGGGAGGAAGGAGAAGGGATGCAAACCCCTGTTCCCTGGGGAATGAAAAGAAAGCACCTTTGCTGGATCAGGGACTGCAAACCACATACTGAAATATAAGCAGAGAAATTGCTCTGCGAAAAACAGAAAAAACCCCGACAGCCAAGGTGGGATGTATGACCAGTGGACAGAAACTGTCCTGCATGCTTTTGATTGAGAAACAGCCAAACCCAGATTCTCAAGAAAGCAGCCCTTAAAAGCAGAGGTGTTTTCTTCAGGGTCCTGGTGTCCCCTGAGTGAGCTTCCTCTTCAGCCCATGTCATCAGCCAAAGTCATGGAAAAGACAAAACAAACAAACAGAAAAATGAATAAGAAAACAAAGGCTATTCTTAAACAACCAACAACAGGTGAAAGAGCAAAAGCAGCCCCCCACTGCCACTGCCACAAATAATGCAGAGGAGTTGTCCATACTCGGGGAAATCGCGGGGGTCAGCATGTCCCTGGTATGATGGAAGGGCCTCCCCTGGGAAAACCACCTGCTTGATCCCGGCGTCTCCCCTGCCGGGTAAGTGTGACTCCCTCCGCCTCCGCCCCACACCAGTCTCACCCCCCTTCCACCGGACACACAGGCTCACTCGCCTAGGCGCACCCCAACACCCTCGGCACCCACTCCTGTCGCAAGCATCCTCACCCTCCACACGACGCTTCCGAATAGGATGGACGCAACAGCGCTGCTACCTCCTCAGCCCCACGAATTCTAAGTTGCAGAACCCCACCGCCATGTTGCCTGGTTTGCATCAGACACGCCCCGTCCGTGAAGTCAAGGGCTTCGCCTCAGTCCCCAACCCCACCCCATCTCCCTGCCCCCCAGCTCCCCTCCCAACTTGGATTTCAGTACTGGTGTTCCTCCTTCTCCTCCTCCAGTCCCCCTTCCCCTTCTCCCTTCCCGTGCCCTGGCTTCCTTCCTCACCTGCCCAGTCTCCTCTGTCTCCTGAATTGGTTACCACTCTTTCCTCTCCCTGCAGCTATGGCCCCCCAAACCCTACACAACCCCCCCCACCCAGCCCAGGGAAGGCTGTGCCAGCCAGAGAGAAACATGAGGGAGGACTTTCCAACAGCCCGCGAAGAGCAGATACAACTCTCTCTTGCTCTCTCTAGCTCTCTCTCTCTTTCCCTTCGGACCCTGGTTGGAGGACACCGAGTGCCATGGCTGCACCTGTACAGTTCAAACCAGTCCCCACAGCCTCCCCCAGGCCTGGACACTGCGGGGGGGAGGGGAGGACCAAAAGTCCGCAACCCCTGGGCCCTCGGGCTGACACCAGCCCACAACACTCCACACGCTGAACACATCCCAGGGCCTGCTTCTTCCCCAGGAGGGCTCCTAGGACAGGGACGGCGCGCCCCCTCGTGGCTTCGCGGGGAGACGCCCAAGGATCCCGCTGTTGAGGGCAGGGCCAAAGGGGACCACTGCTTCTGCTCCCTTAAACCAGGCTCAGAGTTCTCAGCAGGGGGTTAGTGGGGTCCCAGGCTCCCCACTCTGCCACCGCCTGCCCTCCCTCCACCGCTGGGCGCTTCCCCCTGGAGGGGATTTCTGCAGTCAGGTCGGCCTTTGGAGGGAAAATAGCCAGGTCTGGAAAACTAAACAGACTACTTTGAAGAGATTTGGGCAATTGTATGGTCATGGATGGAGCGCCCTAGGGTTCTGATTTGCCTTGTCTTGCTTGCGCCTTGAGGTAGTGGTTTACTTTTCCCGGAATGTTTAAATTAGAAAAGATTGGAGGGTGGAGAGGGGGCGTCCAACTTTAGTTGTCACCTGAGATCAATAGTGTGCTGCTGGGTAGAATAATGCCCCCTCCCTAGGAGCTGCCCAGGCTAATGCCAGGAACCTGTGCACATGTTCCATCCTGCAGCAAAAGGGACCCTGCACAGGTGCTTATGTTAAGGACCTTGAGATGGGGAGATGATCCTGGATTATCCAGGCGGCGCCCTGCAATGACAAGGGGGTCTTAAAACACAAAGAGGCAGAGAAGAGGTCAGAAGGAGGCTGTGTGAGGAGGACTCTGCCTGCTGGGGCTGGGGCTGGGGCTGAGCATGGAGGAGGGGCCTCTAGGAGCTGGAACAGGCAAAGAGACACACTGCCTGCTTAACCTAAAAAATAGAAAGCGCCAGGTATTTTACCAGCCAAATTGGGATTCCTGGGGAATAAAAGGGAAAGGTGATGTGGGACAACCAGCTGGTCTGAGGAAAGTCACCTAACCAGAGCTGTGCAGGGTCCCTGGTGTGGCTTGCAGTGAGGTCCTGCTCAGGGCCTCCATGGGAGGAAAGGCCAGCAAGTCAGGGGGCAATCATTTGAAAGCAGTAGAGGGAACAGGACCTGGAGCTCTCCCAGGCAAAATGACCCCTAATCAGGAGCCAGATCCGTCATCGGAAAATAATCCAGAGCTGACACATGTGAGAACCGCCAGAGAAGGATATGAAAGCTTTTAGTATAAGTTTTCCATCAGTTGTAAATGTTAAACCGAGAAATAGAAAATATAAACAACACCCTCTCTATCTTTAAGAGATGAAAACTACAACGTCTGAAAGGAAATATACTACAAGGTATTGACAGAATTTAGAAAATGCAGAAGAAAAATTTTTGATAGAATTGTATTGACTCTGTAGATCTATTTGCATAGTATTGCCATATGAATTATATTAAATCTTCCAGTGCATGCATACAGTTGTTTTTTTCCCCCCATTTGGTCTTTCATCTCTCGCAGAACCATTGCTTCTTATGCTTTTCAGTGAACAAGTCTTGCTCTCCTTGAATGAATTTACACCTGACACTTTTACTGTGTTGTGTGCCATTGTAAATAGAATTGCTTTCTAAATTTCCTTCTCAGATTGTTCATTGCTAGTGCATAGAAACACAACTGATTTTGTATATATGGTACCCTGCAACTTTACGGAATGAGTCTATGGACTCTGATATTTTTGTGTGTGGATGATTTGAGGTTTTTCTATCTTTAGGAGCATGTCCTCTGTAAATAGAGATACAGGTTGACCCTTGACCAATGCGGAGTAAGGATGGTGACTCTCAAGATCAAAAACCTGTGTATAGAGGCGCCGTGAGGGGCGGTAGCAGCGGCGGTGGTGGTGATAGTGGCGGTAGCTGTGAGGGGATTCCGGGAAGATGGTGCTGATTAAGGAATTCCGTGTGGTTTTGCCATGTTCTGTTCAGGAGCAAAGTTCCTGCATTCGTCAGGATGATTGCTCCGGAGGGCTCCTTGCTGTTTCACGAGGAAGCCTGGCACGCATACCCCTACTGTAGAACAAACCATTATGCCTCAGTTGTAACGAGTGTATATATGAAAGATGATTTCTTCATTAAAATTGAAACATGGCACAAACCAGACTTGGGAACATTAGAAAATGTACACGGTTTAGATCCGAACGCATGGAAAACTGTTGAAATTGTCCGCATAGATATTGCAGATCGAAGTCAAGTTGAACCAGCAGACTACAAAGCTGATGAAGACCCAGCATTATTCCAGTCAGTCAAGACCAAGAGAGGGCCTTTGGGACCCAACTGGAAGAAGGAGCTGGCAAACAACTCTGACTGTCCTCAGATGTGTGCCTACAAGCTGGTGACCATCAAATTCAAGTGGTGGGGACTGCAAAGCAAAGTAGAAAACTTCATTCAGAAGCAAGAGAAAAGGATATTTACAAACTTCATCGCCAGCTTTTTTGTTGGATTGACAAGTGGAATGATCTGACAATGGAAGACATTAGGAGAATGGAGGATGAAACTCAGAAAGAACTAGAAACAATGCGTAAGAAGGGTTCCGTCCGAGGCACGTCGGCTGCTGATGTCTAGATGAGTCCCCTGTAGGGTCAGAGACAATATCAAACTGTTTACGTAATCAAGGTCAAGTGAGGGGAACAAGTGCAGCCAGTGATGAGTGAAGAAGGATCTGACCAGTATCTGGCAGTGCTGACGTTTCCCAGATGTGTGCTTGTGATGACATACTCACAGGTTCCCAACCACCTGTGTGTGTGTGTGTGTGTGTGTGTGTGTGTGTGTGTCTGTGGCTGCATATAAAACACATGTAGAGCTACAGATCAAGATACACACACTTGTGTATATATGTACATACAAACATACTGAAAGGATTAGTACAATTTCTCCAAAGTACTGTACCTATCTTCAAGAATGTTTGGTTGTCTGACTCAGTTGCCTTAGGAGACAATGGCTCCGACTCCAAATCGGAAGTAGGTGTCCACTCCCATCAGTCTGTAAGCCTCGGGTCCTGATTCTGCAACAGAATCTGTAGTCCTTTGTGTCAGCTTCATACCCCCAACAGAGAGTAAATGATCTTTGGTTAAAGTAAAGATTGGTGTGTGTAGCATATTTATGTTAACTCTTTAGGCACTGAACTTAACATCCTGTCAGGTAAAGCTCGCGCAGCTGTGTGACTCACAAGGTCACATTCCCAGTGGCTCAGGTGACATGTCTCAAAGAAACCAAAGCATCCACTCAGTATTAGGTGTCTCTCCTAAAGTTCACTCTTGAAGGGCAAAAATGTGGCTCACAAACAGCTTGAAATGTGTTTGATAAATGTTTGTCTAATCGTTTTTTAAAGTCCAATTACCCAAATGACTTTCAGGACGGTTTGTTGTTTTTGTTTTTCCCAATGCTCTGCCTTTTTGACAGGACCCACGAGTCAATATACACATAGATTTATTCCAATTTGTTTATAATGAACCAGTCATTGTGTACATGACTTATAATTCTATACATTCCTTCTTTTACCTGTTTACTTTCAGATGTTGAGATGATGGGAGGTTACTTGCCTCTTCCACTGACATCCTGAATTACAATTCTGCTCTCTGTTTAAAAAAAAAAAAAAGGCTGCTTTACCTTGTTATTCATCAAAGTCATCATAGGAGGTGTTTAAATCTGCATTTGGGGGCGCATCATTCCTTTTGAAAGATTTTATTTATTTTGGAGATAGTAAGTGTGAGCTGGGAGAACAGAGAGGAGGGAAAGGTAGAAAGAAACTAAGTAGACCCTGTGCTGAGCATGGAGCCGAATATGGGTCTTGACCCCACTACCACGACATCATGACCCGAGCTAAAACCAAGAGTCAGACCCTTAAGTGCCCGAGCCACTCACGCACCCTTGGTGTTT
Source organism: Eumetopias jubatus (assembly GCF_037043125.1). Lineage (NCBI taxonomy): Eukaryota > Metazoa > Chordata > Mammalia > Carnivora > Otariidae > Eumetopias > Eumetopias jubatus. Next base: position 5,257,909 of record NW_028274810.1, read on the forward strand.
CTAAGAATAGAAAAGTCATTTTTCGCTCAAGCAAATAGAGGGTAATCTGTGAAGAATGATTGCAGATCATGGACCAAATATTTAGTGTCCAATGAATCCAAAATTTTGCTAGACATGTTTTCCCAAGATTGTGTAAAGTTACTATGAGCCAGCTCACTGGCAACTTCCAAAGCCCCAAACCTTTTTCTCCAAGACCTAGGGCATACTGTCACAAACTCAACCCAGCCCCTTCTTGAACCACATTTCAAGTGATCAGTTTTCTTGCATGACCCAACAGGCAGAGCAACTTTCCAGCTTGTTATGGGCATTAAGGGTCTCCCGTTTCTGTTACCAATGGAAGTAAGTGGTTTGCTTCATTATTTGGCATCTAGAGCCATGATTAGGGTCAAGTTTGTCTCCCCAGAAGTCATTAGGTGCTGTTAAATGCAGTAACTTTCCTCCCACTACACTACACTTGACCCCACTCATGTATTATATTCCCTAAAACTTCACTTTCTGAGTAGATCGTTACTCTTTTTATTCAAGGCCCACCCAGGCAGCATTATTAAGATTATTATTAAAATCATGTGGCTTCAGATGCAAGGGTCCCCTACCCTGGCCCTTCCTGACCTTAGGGCACAACTATCTGCAGTAAGAATGGACAACTCCAACCCTTATCCAAACATCACTGATCCCTCTCAGTACACACTTTCTTGGAGGACACCTACAGTGTGGGTAGCTCCAAGTCGGAGCTAGGTGTCTGGGGCAGAGCCTCGTGGTAACATCCTCCTCCTCTTGGAACCGGTGCTTCCCAGCAGCATAAACCACCACAATCCATCCTCTGGGGCTCCTCGGCAGGTGCACAGTTTCACCATGGACGAAGTTACTCTTCCAACCTCTTTGCCTAGCTCAGGCTGCTCCTTGCAGAGTTGGATGCTGCTGTATACATTCCTCAGTTTCCCTGGATTTTTCTGAAATCAACTTGTCCTTATTTTTACCTCCTTTGGCAACCACCTGCTCCACCATTGTCTTGTCCTTCCTAGGGTTATTCTCATCCTCCAAACCTGCTGATTTTCTATCTTCCATCTGCTCCCTCCGTTCTCTGTTTTCAGTGTGGGCTCAGCTCAGGCTCCTGCAGGAGACACACAGGGAAGGGACCAAGTCAGGTTTCAGCTGCAGTCCCCAGGGCTGCTTAACAGGCACCTCAGACCCTCCTACACTCACAGAAACTGAGCAGGAAGGCACTTTGGAGAATTTGAATAACAACCTCACCATACAGGAGAGGAAGCTGAGGCCCAGAGACGTGAAGAGATTTGCCCAAACACCTTCAACACCTAGTGGCAACGGTGCCCCCACACAGGCATTGGCTGCAAGCTTCCCTGTGGAGGCTCCGGAACACACCCTCGAGAACCCCACATTTGAAATTCAGGGAACACTAAAATTAAAAGTTCAGCTTAAAAATAAAAAATTCATTTTCAGGAGACTTTGGATCAAATGTTGGTATTTCCACTGTTAAAAACAAGGCCTTTCTGGGGTGCCTGGGTGACTCAGTCATAAAGCCTCTGCCTTTGGTTCAGGTCAGGATCCGCAGGGTCCTGGGATCGAGTCCTGGATCGGGCTCCTGCTTGGCGGGAAGCCTGCTTCTCCCTCTCCCACTCCCCCTGCTTGTGTTTTCTCTCTCGCTGTGTCTCTCTTGGTCAAATAAAGAAATAAAATCTTAAAAAAAAGGCCTTTCTGGGGACCAATCTTTTCTCCCAATTATATAATTCTGTTACTTATATTAGCTTTTCCATCACTGGCTCAGGGATTAGGATCACAGAACACAAAAGTATTAAATAATACTTACCATAGTCACAAATAAAAGGCACTTCAATGATTATCTATAAAATATCTGACTCCTGTGCTAAAGTTCTCTTTCCTGAGAGCTGGCACTGGGTCTGCCTGCTCACCCCATGTCCCCCGTGCGTCCGAGAGACTGCCAGGTGAAACATTCAGTAAATACTTGTGAAGCAGATAGATAAAATTTACCAGCAATAACGAGCTTTTACTGATCTCCAGTCCCAACCATCTTTCCATTCAAACCCAATCCCGGTTCTGGGCTGAAGCAATAGAAGCACAGCCTTCAGAAAAGCAGTCCAAGATGCCAATAGCAGCTTCACCACATGTCCCATATGCTTTTGTGGATCACTTAATTATCTCTTTGAGCATATTTATCTCGTGTATGATAGAGAATGTAGAATATAACTTCGAGAAGGCAGCATGGACCACTGGAATGTTAGACGGGAAATGGGGTATCATGCAGCAGACAGGGGTCCCATCCCTGGGCACCAGCTGCAGAGCTAAAGAACACCTCCATCAGAGTCACTGTGTGCCTCTTAGAATGCCCTGGGGATAAGGCCCACAAATCTGCATTTCTGACAAAAGCTCCAAGGAGATTCTCACGTATGGATAAAGCCTGTTTTAAACAAAGAGCCGAGGATGGAGACTCTGAAAGACCCAGTGCTCACACCCTTCATCCAAAGTGGCTTTCAATGGAGAATGGGGACATTTCTGGGAAGGGCTCCTACTTGATCTGTGTCCTGCTTCCATGATTTGGGTTTTTAGGCCCTCCGTTTGCCTGTAGGTTTCCTCCTCTGCTCTAATTGCTGGGGAATGTCAGCCCTCATGGGGGTCATTTCTTTATGAAGACCTCTGTCATTTATTCTCCTCCTGGAGAAGGGACAGCGGAGATCAGGTCTGGGGTTCCACAGTTCTAGCATTCCTCCTAAGCTACCTGGCTAAGCTGAAAGCATCATGACAGATCGAAATGAGGTCAGAGAAGAGGATCCCAGAGGAGTGAGATGCTGAGGGCAGGCCCTCTTCGGAGAGAGAACCACTACAAGGTCACTATCAGACCTGTTCAGGTGGGGGACGACTTACTGACCAATTCCGTGAGCAGAGAACCCACCCTCGTCATTCCAAACTCCTGAGCCAAAGGACTGCAAGATAACACATGTTGGTTGCTTTAAACCACTGCTTTTCTAATTGTTAATATGCATCAATAGAGAACTAGTTCAGATGCTTATCTCTACTTCCCCGGGTTTTTAATGTTTAGAAACATGTATGCTAATCTCTACCAAGGAAAAAAATTTGAGAATGCACTGGGAGGGCGGGTAGGCGGGTGGGGGCGGAGCCACGGCCAGAAGTAGAATAGTGGAGGCAGTGGAAGCTCTGGCAGCTCAGGACTGAGAGCAAGTCAGAATTACCCTGATGCTTCAGATTCTCTTCAGTTTCTCCTCTCATTCGGTCTGCAGTCTCAGTTCATTTGAGGAGCAACACTGGTGTTACCGCGGGGGCATTTAATAAAGAACTTGGTCCTGTACAGAAACTCATCGTGGACAAGATTAGAGAATACAGAACTAAGCTACGGGCATCTGGAGGACCCATTGATACTGGCCCAGAGCACCAGCAAGACCTAGGGAGGGAGCTTCTGAAGCTTAAATACACATATGGTAAATCAGACATGAATACGTTCCCGGAATTCACATTTGAAAATCCTAAATTTGAAGTCATCGAGAAGCCGCAGTCCTGGAAAACCCATGTAAAATTTATTTGGAAATTTCACCTAGATTAGTTGTACAACTGGATCAGAATAAACAGTTCTCAACTGTCAAATGTTCTTTTGAATTCTGATTCCAAATAAATTATTTGGTGATGTTGGATGTAGAAAAAAAAAAACACAAAAACCCAATAACCACAGTAAACATCTGTTCCTCACCTTCACGTAATGTTCGTTAGCCCTTGTCACATGAAGGACACCGTGAAGGGCATTTCCTATCTACAAGAGGTTCTTTCTAACACCCTCTTCCTGAGACCATGAGGTGTGTTCTTTCTGGCCGCAAGGAATAAAAACCCCAACTTGCTTCATGGGAGGTATGTTCCTATTGATTTAGCTTAAGGGAATTACCGTCAGCTAAGGTTATGCTAGGTCTCAGGGTTCAATTTTTCACTCATGTGTGGTGGCGGATTTCCCAAAAATGACGTACTTTTTCAAGGTAAGATTGCCCCCTGTACTTCATCTTTTCTTATCCCTGCTGTCTTCCTAACTATGGGAAATTGTATAAAACAAAATAGTGATATAAAACAATATACACAATATACACAAAACAATAGTGTATAAAACAAAAACAAGATAGACAGGGTTTGGGATTTAATAAGAGCTGTTGGGGCACCTGGGTGCCTCAGTAGGTTAAGCATCTTCCTTCAGCTCAGGTCATGATCCCAGAGTCCTGGAATCCAGCCCCACATTGGGTTCCCTGCTCGGTAGGAAGCCTGCTTCTTCCCCACCCTCTGCTGCTCCCCCTGCTTGTGTTCTCTCTCTGTGTCTCTGTCAAATAAGTAAGTAAAATCTTAAAAAAGATAATGAGAGCTGTTATAATCCTGAACTTCTGGGGAATTGATGACAAGGACCCCAGGGTAGCAGGGAACAATGGCTTTGGGCTTTTGGAGTTGCAAATGGGCATGTGCCAAAGAACAATACATGGTTTTGGGAGATACCTTAGCAACAATTTTGGCCATAATGGCCACAAAATCCATCATCCACCAGTCACTCTGTACACAGGTTATCCAGGTTTAATTTTGGCGAATGGCAACTATTTCAAGAAAGACCAGATAATTGCATAAGAGCACATCCAACAAATATGGGGATGATGTAAAAGGTTGCATTGCCAAATCAGGCGCCACTAATCATAAGTCTTACCCAGGATCAAGTTTTACTCACATTTTCAAAGGGAAATTGTGAGGTACCTGCAAAGCAACTGAGACCACTAACACTAACTGCAAGAACCGATTTCCCACATGAGGACACGCTCTGACCCAGGCAAAACATACATGGTCTCTAAATGTTGTGTGAGGTTACCACACAAAGTGGAACTCTTTGGGTTGATTTCCCATGGCTATGCTTACATAGCTGAGGTGACTTTTTCTAGCGAATAAGGCCATATTAATCCACAGATTCTTAGTTTGTTTCCCTAAATAGTTCTATACACACCAAATCACCCTCCTGAAAGCATGCCAGGGACGGGCCTTCCCAACATTCACCACCATTTGGGTGTTCACCAACAGATTCGTCACGAGATGTTTACAAGGAAAATTGACCACGACACTTTCTTCCCTCCCTCCTTCCCCCTTTCTTTTTTGTCTGTCTTTCTTTCTCTCTTTTTCTTTCTTTCTTTCTCTCTTTCTTTCTTTCTTTCTTTCTTTCTTTCTTTCTTTCTTTCCTTCTTTTCTTTCTTTCTTTCTTTCTTCTTTCTTTCTTTCCGTCCTCTCTTCCTTCCTTCCTTCCTTCCTTTTTCCTTCCTTCCTTCCTTCCTTCCTTCCTTCCTTCCTTCTTTCTTTCTCTTTCTTTCTTTCTTCCTTCCTTCCGTTCTTTTCCTTCTTTCCTTTTTTTTCCTTCCTTTCTTCTTTCTTTCTTTCTTATTTCCAGGCCAGATCCACTGAAGGGAAATGCCCAAATGAAAGAACACAGTTTCCCTTCTTTTCCACACATTGTTTAGGTGGAGCTTGTAAATCAGCAAGAATCCAATAATTTCCCTAGGAAAATATATGCAGGGAAGGACAAGTTCCTCCATTACCCTTCAAGGTCTTCCAGCTTAACTAAGAATTAAGTTTACCTGAGATATTGAATATGCATGAAGAACTGATATTGAAATTCAGACCTTTAAAGAAATAGAAACTATTAAGGCAGACATTTCTTATACATTTTAGACAAGGAGACAATACATTTCCAAGGGACGTTTGGGAGCTCTAATTTGGAGTGAGTTCTATGCAGAATTCAGTCCCTCTGCTTTAAAGGCCTTGGTGAGAAGGATGTCTTTTTACTTCTTAGTACAGGGGATGCCTTTTTCATAGGGGAGATGGGTTTCCTGCTTTCAGGGAGACAGAGGAGGGTTTGAGTGTCCTTGCAGCAGTTGCTATTCAAATAGCTACAATTCAAAATAAACAATATGCCATTGTGGTACATATTGGGCAATCTGACCTTGGCCCCTATGGGTACCATGGTTTCTCTTAGCCTTGCTCATTACTCAGTACCTCTTTCAGAGAGAAAGCTAAACATATTATTCTTAGAAATACCAAGGGGCATCCAGGTGGCTACGTCGGATAAGCATCTGACTCTTGATTTTGGCTCAGGTCATGATCTCAGGGTCGTGGGAACCCCACGTTTGGGCTCTATGCTCAATGCAGAATCTCCTTGGGATTCTTTCTCCCTCTCCCTCTGCCCGTAATCCCTGCTCTAAATAAATAAATAAATAAATAAATAAATAAATAAATAAATAAATAAAATCTTTAAAGAAAAAAATAAAAAATAAATACCATGATCTTACCTGAAACTAATGTAACGCTGTATGTTAAGTATTCCAGAAATTTTTAAAAATTATTTTAAGGGTCACCTGGGTGGCTCAATTGGTTAAGTGTCAGTCTTTGGCTCAGGTCAGGATCCCAGGGTCCTGGGATAAGCCCCATGTCCAGCTCCCTGCTCAGGGGTGAGTCTGCTTCTCTCTCACTCTCCCCCTCCCTCCACCACTCTGCTCTCCCAATCGCTCTCTCTCAAAGAAGTAAAGAAAATAGTTTTTAAAAAGCAATATAATGGTCCTCTCTGGAATCAATGCACTGATAATTATGCTTTCTTTTTGCTGACTCCCAGTCCCCCCATTTCTCTTTATTACCTGTCTGACCTACGTCCTTCCCCCAGTGATAGAGCCCTCTCAGGTGCACTGCTTAACCTGGAGGTGGGGCCAAAGAGAAGTGCACACATGGCTAGAATGGGCTGCCTTCAGAGTCAGTCATAACGAAACTACAGGCAGTTAGAAACGAGCCTAAAGTACCATTAGGAATAAGCACTGTGATATTTAGTGGTATGGATTTTAGGTTTGCTATTGATATCAACTTCCTTGTACAAATATGGTTAGAATCAAACATGACAGCAGGGCATCAGACAAAATGAAAGAAAACTGTGTCAAGTGTGAAGGTACTAAGTTACCAAAGTTACTCTCAGTTGTAAATTGCTTTGTCCCTCAGCCCCTCATTTCCACCTGCAGAACCTAGAAGACGTTCAACAGAGTCTCCACTTGCCATCAGATTCAATCTGGGGACACAATAATTTAAACTGTTAACCCAAACTTTCCATTTTTTCCTAATGTGTGTTGAATACCAGGTATTTCGATTGCCCATTCTCATTTTCAGTGAGACCGCAGTGAGGACAGAGACTAATGTGGTGCATCCAGGTACTATTCTGTGTTTTGGTCTACTCTGTACTCCGTGTGTCAACTTTTGTCTGCCAGTGGACCTCTGACCATACACGGGAAACCCAACAAATACTAAAAGTGTAGAATCTCTGGGTTGATCTGAGGAAATATCAAGCAACTTTTAGGATTCTCTAAGGCGCAGAATGGCTCTTGACCTGCAAGGACTAAGGGAGCTGCCCCATCCTTTCCTTAGGGGGAGTAATTCCAGATTCCTGACGCATGCACCTGTGTATTTTTTATTTATTATTATTATTTTTTTAATTTCAGCTAGGCTCCATGACCAACGTGGAGCTCTAACGCAGGACCTTGAGATAAAGAGTTGCACGCTCTACCAACTGAGGCAGCATGGGTCCCCCGAGCACCTTTGATGCAGGCACACACCATGATTTTCATGTTGGAAAAATAGTGCAAACTCTGGGAAATGTCTTCAATCTGCTCCACTCCTTCTGGGTATGTTTCCTGAGTTCCAATTGTGTGGGAGTCCTCTTTCCCACCCACCCACAGAAGACCCTCTCGGATCCCAACCCAGATCCCCTGGGATCCCTGGGGTCCTTTCTGTGTTAGCCTCTCCTGCTCTCAGTGTGTTTGTGCTTCTAAAGACAACTGTGAGCAGGACTGCCCTGGGACTCCAGGAGCTACTTTTAACCCAGTCCCAGAGAACGGGGAGTACATGCCATATATGACCCCAGCCCCATGTATCTCCCCTCCCCAAAGGCACTCAGCCTTTCACTAACAGGTGCAGCAGAGTCAAATCTCCATTCCTGGCCCAGGGGAGACTAACTCTGAAACAAAGTTGTCCCCCAGGCTCTCCTGTACCTGTCAGGACAAAGCTCCCCCACTGCTGTTGCAGGAAATCACACCTTACACAGCAATGAACTCAAAATGGTCACAGATCTAAGTATAAGAGCCAAAACTATTGTGCAAGAGGACTACATGGGAGAAAATGGTCAGGAATTCACAGTAAGCAAAGAGTTCTAAGTCACTGCGGCAAGAGCACGATACGTAAGAGAAAATTGAAGATGAAGAAGTTTTTTGCATCAAACTTTGCCACTGAGAAAAGAAACAGAGAAGCCACTGATTAGGAGGAAATATTTGTGGATTAAATACCCAGTGAGGACTCACATTCACGAGAGACAAGAGGACTTTGAACTCACTCAATGGGCCGAAGCAACACACTCGTTTAAGCCAGTATAAGAGTTGAATACACATGTACCAAAGGAGACACATAAAAAGGTAATCAAGGTTATTATTAATATGTTATTAGTGCTCAAGGAAATGCAAGGACAACCACGTACCATTTTACATCAACTAGTGTGCTTATGTTCCAAAGACGATACCAAGTGTTGCTGAGGATGTGGAGAAACTGGACCCTCTTATATTGCCGGTGGCAACGTAAAATATAAGAGCCACTGCGGAAGCCACTTTGAGAGTTCTTAAGAGTTCAGCACAAGCTTGCCATAGGACCCAACCATTCCACAACTAGGAATCTATCTGAGAGAAGTAAAAGCATATGTCTGCTCAAGTCTTGGTCAGAAATGTTCCGGGCAGCGTTATTCACAATAGGGAAAACCTGACAGCAACACAAAGGGCCATCGGCTGGTGAATGGACAAACCCAATGAGGCCTATCTGTACCATGGCATCTATTGGGCAACAAAAGGCACAGAAATCTGATCCAAGCTACAGCATGGAGGAACCTCAAAAGGATGCTAAGTGAAAGAAGCCAGTCACCAAGAACTACAAACCTTCTCATTGTGCTTATGTAAAATGAGCAGAAAGGAGCAATGCACAGAGACAGAAAGCAGATCAGTGCTGCTTGGGGCTGGAGGAGGGAGCGGAGACTGTCTGCAGAGGGGCTGGAGGGAGTGTGGGAAGGTGAAGGAAGCCTCTGAAACACACTAGGGCACTAGCTGAACAACTCTGTCATTGTTGACAATGGGTGAAATTTATTGTATGTCATTTTCACCTAAAAAAAAGAAAGAAGGTGACCTTCGCACATCAGTGGGTCCTGGGACCCCCAGGTAAACACTGCCTGGTGAGGGGCCACATCCTGGAGTCTCAGCAGGTGGTGGCTCAGAGCCTGGTTTCTGACCTCTCAGCTGGAGTCAGGGATTCAGTGCCTGTGCCTTCAGCCTCAGGCCCTGGCAGTTCCCCTGGAATCCACCAGGCGGCAGACTACTTAAGGGAACAGACCTTCAGGTTGCCCAAGGACACCAGGGGGAAGCAGGCAAAGACAGGGGCAGTAGCTGGCTGGAGATACCTAGAGGAAGTCAGGGCTGCAGGACCCACGGAAGCCGCTGGCAAGATCTGGATGGATCTTAAGTAGGTTTGGTCCCCTGGGTGGGCTGTAGCCACGAACCTTTAGGTTAACATCCAAAGGTTCCCTTTGATGCTCCCTCCTGCACTGGCACTGAGGCTCCCCCCAGTCCCCCCACTCAGCATAGGGAAAAGAGCCTGTGCTGCTATTCACCTTCTTCTGAGTCTAAATGGAACACTTTGGGCTGGGTTTAGGGGAATCTGCCCTTTTCTGGCCCTCTATGTAGGGCCAGCTCCTGGGTGCTGAACCATTCCTGCGGGGGCCTAGAAGAGGCACTGTGGTCCTTCACATTGGAGCTGGGCTTGCAAAGAAGGGTTCCTGCTAATCCATATTTCCCTGGCCCTGCCTGAGCATCCTGGTCCAAGATCAGGGGCTGCAGTGACCTAAAATAGGGAACCTCCTATATGTCACTGCTCCTCTCTGGGAAAGTCCAAAGAAGGCCCATGGTAGTGGTGGGGGAAGGGGAGGGCATAGAAACCTACACTCTGACAAAACATCGTCCACAGTGAAGATTTTAAAAAAAATGTTAGAGGACAGATCTCATATTATGTAGTCGGTGGTGCAGTAACAGCTCTGCGTGGTAACAGAGGGTAGCTACACTAGTAGTCAGCCTAACATAATTTATAGAGTATTCCAATCCCTGTGTTGCCACGTGAAACTGATGCCACACGGGAATCTGTTATGAATCAATTTTTAAAAGACCTGAAGTTGAGGGGAAAACTTACTCTCCTAGTTCTCCTTGCTCAGCTCAGGCTGCTCCTTGCAGAGTTGGATGCTGCTGTATGCATTCCTCAGGTTCCCCTGAGTTTTCTGGACTCAACTTGTCCTTATTCTTACCTCCTTTGGCAATCACCTGCTCCACCATTGCCTTGTCCTTCCTCGGGTTATGCTCATCCTCCAAATCTGCTGATTTTCTGTCTCCCAAATGCTCCCTCTGTTCTCTGTTTCCAGTGTGGGCTCAGATCAGGCTCCTGAAAAGGACACACAGTGAAGGGACCAAGTCAGGTCTCAGCTGCAGTCCCTAGGGCTGCTTAAAAGGCACCGCAGACCCACATGCACTCACAGAAACTGAGCAGGAAGGGACCGTGGAGGATTTGAATAACAACCTTATCTTACACATGAGGAAAGTGAGGCCCAGAGAGAAGAAGAGATTTTCCCAAACTCCTTCAACAGTTGATGGCAGTACGGCCGCCACACAGGCCTTGGCTGCGAGCTTCCCTGTCGAGGATCCTAACATATCCTCCGGGAACCCACTTCTGAATGTCAGGGGACAGTGGTCAATCCGTATTCCCACTGTTCAAACAACAATGTCCAGAAGGACTTTTCCTGGGAATACTCTTGTTCACAATTGTACAGTCCCACTTGTATACTCAGTTGGTTTACACTCTTGGTTGAACTTCAGTCCACTCTCAAGATGGGAGAGCAGACAGGCCCCGGGGTGGAGCTGCACCGGGGTTAGGGGTGTCTTTTCTTTTTATGTCTCATAGATTATGGGTCACAGCCAGGGTGGTCTCCAACTGAAGATGTTTCCAATCATCTAAGGGACTCAGCCTACTGGTTGATAGGGGGAGATTTGGGCCCTAACAAAGGTCTTCCTGGAACTGTCAAGGCCATCTTCCCCTACTGGGGGATGGAAACCGCAATGTAAATATATTATAAGGAAGCCATACGTTATTGTAGGACACACGCTGGAAAGGAGAGCACATGCTCTGTCCCTGCTGGTCTGGATCTGACAGTCCAGCAGGTGGGAAACCACGAAAGCACTGTGTACCACCCTCCTTGCCTCCAGCTCAGATCTAGCTGCCTACTCTACCAATTTAACACCTGGGACAACCCATGCAGGAACAATTCCTTTTGACCCATTTTGAAATGGGAAATGGAGCCACAGGAAATTCAAGATACTTAGTCCAAGTCTCAGTTTCCCACTCAGGTTTGCAGCTACAGCTTGGGAGACCAGAGGGCTCTCTTTCCTTGTTCTCTGTTTTAGGGATTTCCAGGGACAAAGAACAATCCCAGCCTCCGATGCCCTGAACTGCTCTGGCACTCCCAGCCGGACTGTTTTGTTTCCATGATTGAAATAAATAATCTTACATGTAGAATATCAACCTCAGACAAGACTGCTTTGAGACCTTGATGAAATGAGACAAAACAAGGCTACTCACAATACTGTTCAGACCGACATCCAAACATCAACCTCCCTCCCTAAGGAAACGCCTATGACTTCTTTACCACAATCACAGAATTGTCAGTGCTGCCAGTGTTCAATATAGAACAAACCCTGCCTCTTCCCATCCTTTCCCACATCTCACAACTAAAGCCCGTATCCTATAAGCGATCCTCTCACTGAGACCTTGGCGTGTGTTCTTTTTGGCTGTGAGGAATAAAAAAGCCAATTCCTTTAAACTGGCTTAGAGGAATTGATGCCAACTTTCCAGGAACAAACAGGTGTAAAAACCCATTCTCAGGAAGAAAGGTCATATTGTCTATGAGATACCTAGGCTCTGGAACTCCAGAACTTGTTTTTATCCTAAAAAAAGAAAGAAAAAGAAAAGACTCTTTCTACCAACCCCCTTAGTAATTAACATGAACTTTAGGTGTTCAGGCAGGATCTTCCCACCTCTGATTTAAACTAGGGATTGCTGGGGCACCTGGGAGGCTCAGCCAGTTGAGCGTCTGCTTTGGCTCAGGTCATGATTCCAAGGTCTGGGAATCGAGCCCCACATCGGGCTCCCTGCTCAGCGAGGAGTCTCCTTCTCCCTGTGTCTCCCACCATGCTCTCCTGCTCGCTCTCTCACTCTCTCTCAAATAATTAAATAAAATATTTTAAAAAAATAAACAAAAATAAACTAGATATTGCTCCTGATCTCGGTATTGTGAGATCGAGCCTCACAAAGCATGTAGAGATTCCTTAAAAATAAAATCCCTGAAACATTTAAAACATATGGGGCACCTGGGTGGCTCAGTTGGTTAAGCCTTCAACTCTTGGTTTTGGCTCAGGTCATGATCTCAGGGTCCTGAAATTGAACCCCAGGCTCAGTGCAGAGACCTCTTCAGATTCTCTCCCTTTGCCTCTCCCTCTGCCCCTCCACACCGTTTATAGGCTTGCAGGGGCGTGCTCTCTCTCTCCTAAATAAATAAATAAATAAATAAATAAATACATACATACATACATACATAAAACTTTTAAAGCTTAAAAAACAAAAATAAAATAGATACTGAGGATAAGTCAGGGAAGAAGCTAGGTAAGAAAGAATGTTTCGCACAGTATAGCTTAGTAAGGCCTCGGATCAGTTATAACCCAGTATTCCCAGCTGGGCTGGAAGCTCCAACCTTCAGTTCACAGGGGAGCAAGCTCTCTGATTACCCAGCCAGAGGCAAGCGCGGGTCCTCTCTGGGGGCTCTCTAGCCCCAAGCTGACACTCTGGATTCTTCGGCCTTGTCTAACTGCATCGGCTCGGAACACATTGAGGCCGAAAATCATGTCACGGTATCCACAACGATGTGGTGTCATAGAATTGAAATCTTGTGTTGCCGACAAAATGACAGGACTCTCGCATGCCACATTCAGAAGGAAATGCTACATTTCTTGTCATGGAACATGTCATCACCCCCCCCCCCCCAAACACACACACACTTAAATGTTAGCTGCTGGGAATGTATTTCTTTGGAATCTGTGGCAAAGGCCGAGCTCCCAGTTTTGGTGCCCGGCGGTCTCCGCCAAATGCATCCAGGACTTGGCCGGCTCTGTCGGGTCTCCTTTCACAGCGGTGCCTGGCCCTGCCCTCCCTCGCTCTTCCCACGACCCTGTGGGGCGTTGATCCCCACGCCTTCCCGCTGCTGAGCGGGACACTCGCCTAACATCTCTTGCTCCGCTCGAAATCCTGTTCCGCACATCTGGCCTTACCAGACACACCTTTTGGGTCTAGCTTCTCCTTTTGTTCTCTTACAGTTTTTTTTTTTAAAGATTTTATTTATTTATTAGAGAGAGAGAATGAGAGATAGAGAGCACAAGAGGGAAGAGGGTCAGAGGGAGAAGCAGACTCCCCGCCGAGCAGGGAGCCCGATGCGGGACTTGATCCCGGGACTCCAGGATCATGACCTGAGCCGAAGGCAGTCGCTTAACCGACTGAGCCACCCAGGTGCCCGTTCTCTTACAGTTTTGGCTCTGATTTCCAGTACAGATCCTTCGCATGATTCTGCGAATCTATTTATTGTTGTTCTTAGTCCTACGATGATAGTTTTCATTTTCAAGAGCTATTTTGCTGCACTGCTCTCCCAACCAGGCCTGAGAACCTACAGGAGGCCTAAACCCAGGGGGCGTGGACGTCACTTCCTGTCCGGTCACAGGCTGGCCAATGGCCAGGAGGGTAGGGTGGGTGGGGAAAGACATGGCGGGGCGTGGATCAGAGGGCACGTGACAAGGAAGGGCGCCGCGCAACAGGCGTGTCTTCTGTAGAAAAAGCAGGGACAGTGGCTCCTGTTTAGGCATCTGTTGCTCACGGGCTCTGGGCCCTACTACTCGAGGACTGGCTCCTGATTTGATCACAAGTCCTACGGAGATGGACTGGAGGAGTGTGTGTGTGAGTGTGTGTGTGTGCGTCTGTGTGTGCGCGTGCACGTGCGTGTTCTAGAAACACTGAATGTGCAGTGTAAAGCTTACAAGGCTCCAGGGCAGCCCAGGCTAGATTTCTGCATATGCTACTGTGAGTATTCAAAATGGCCATGTTTTTTCAAGGTAAGATGACTCTGTTGCACTTCATATTTTCTTGTTCAGTCCTCTCCACATGTTATCAAAGCTATGGTAGGACCATGTTTGGTATAAAGCTTGCTGAATATTTAGCCCACCAAGGTCCTAAGTCTTACCTAGTATGAAGTCTTGCTCATATTTTTGAGGGTAATATTGGGAGGCACGAGCAAAGCAATGGCCAGTCTGAGTCCTCAGCACTATTTGCAAGAACTTTTTTTATTTTTTAAGATTTTATTTTTTTATTTGACAGAGAGAGATACGATGAGAGAGGGAACACAAGCAGTGGGTGTGGGAGAGGGAGTAGCAGGCTTTCTGCTGACGCGGGGCTCCATCCCAGGACCCCAGTATCACGACCTGAGCGGAAAGCAGAAGCTTAACGACTGAGCCACCCAGGTGCCCCCTGACATTCATTTTGAGGAGGAAGTCTAAAATGCAGTGAGAAGAAAGGAGGGTGATTTTTCCCTCCATTTCCAAGCCCCAAAGCAGGTCTAATTTAGATTTAATGTCAGGGATGAACTTGAAAAGTTCGTTCTAATCAAGAGGAGACTCAAGAATCCCTCTCTAGGCATGGAATTCGATCCTCGGCCAAAATACTATTCAAAACTGAAAGTGAGAAAAAAGAGTGGGGGAAGGAAGAAATAAAACTAGGGTTGACCTTGTACAACACAGGTTGGAACAGCACATGTACACTTCTACGTGCATTTTTCTATAAACACAGTATACTACTCTAAATATATGTTCTCTTCTGAATGATTTTCTTAATAACATTTTCATTTATCTAGCTTACTTTATTAGAAGTATACAGTGTAGAATACATATAACTTGCAAAATATGGGTTAGTCATCTTTATCTTATCAGTCAGGCTTCCAGTCAACAAGTGGCTATTAGTAGTTAAGTTTTCGGGGAGTCAAATTTATACACAGGTTTTTTTTTTTTTTTGGCATTTTGTGATCAAATTTATTTTTTGTTTCAATTTCATTTACTTTGTTTTACTGTAATTTACACAAGAGACTGCCAAGTAAACTAGGTATTTTACATTCACCACGCATTCCCTCAAATCTCCACAGTTGTTAGGAAAACATTAGAATCCCTGCGCTGGGCATGGATTTCCATGTACGCCCAAACTCCCAACGAAGCTACAGATGCCAGTGAGAGTTTAGTCCATTAAAAGGAGAGAGTGAGACTCTTTATTTCACAAAATTAGCAATAATCTTCCTTGCAGGAAACATTTTGCAGACAATGATTATGCTTTGACAACACCTGTCTTATAACACCGCCCAGAGAGTAAACATCAGTCTTGATCCTGAGTACACGGAGGACATATTCGACGTGGGGTTCGGAGCCAAGGCTAAGAGGGCATCGCGGTGCGGCAGTGATCCTCAACACCTTCGTCCGACTCACTGCCACCACCTCAGTGGGGACATGGCATGTGGGAAAACGAGGAGCAGGGTGGGCAGGACTGTCAGCAAGTCAGATTACAAACGTGATAGGACTACAGGAGCCAGCGTGTTGCAGGAAGGACGAGATTAAAGGAGATAGTTTGTGACCGGAAGGCTCCAACAATATCATTCTGGTCAAGCTTCCAGGACTGACAGGAGAAAACCTGGATTTGGACAGAGAGAGCTGATAAAAATCTTACCTAGCTATGGTGCCTTTCTTAAAGAAGGAGGAGGAGGAGGATAAGGTGGCAGCAGCTGCTAACAGCACGTTCCTGATGCTCACTCGTGACAGGTTCCAATGGTGTCCTCCCCATGGGCGGTGGAGCACTGGCCTCTCAGCAGGGCCTCCCAGGCAAGGAGATCAGCCTGTGCTGCCTCTGAAATTCCACTATCTCAAAGGCAGCTTCTCCCCCTTGGGGTGTATTTCAATATGAAAAGTGCAAAACAAAAACAAAAACAAAACCATCACCACTATCTGTATTCTAGCCTGTCAGCTGTGAGGAATCTAGATCATTTGCATAGTTTCCAAGCTCTAATTTCAGAAAACAGTCATTTCAGAAACAAGACTCCATGGAAGTGCTCGACTTCCGAAAGTTTTCCTACAGCCTACGATGCTATTCATTTCTTCATCAATTTCTTTGTTTGCCTACGAGTAGCCTGAAAATTGTATAGTGCTTATTATAAATCACAAACCATCATCTCCATTTTTGCTAGGTTTGATGTAGAAAAATATTGAAATTTAAAATACAAAAATCCAATAAAAACCAGAATTTTTTTTTAAAGGATTTTTTCCCTCAGGGCAAACAGGTAAAAATTGGCTGGGACCTATACTCCTTACTAATAGACAGTGTCCAATTTGAATTTAAGATAATAACCATCCAGAAATAAATCATTATAAATACATTCAGAGTTCACATTCCAGATTCACTGGAATACCAAAAGATTTTGAATAAATTTTTCTGTGGGAGTCTGTTGCTTATGGGACTAAAATAAGAATTTGTAAGATTTAAAAGAACAGGAAGATTTAAAAGAACAGAAAAGTAATAAAAGGCTAAATATATTGGTCCACAATTTGACATTTATGAAACATACCAGCTAGTATTAAATTGCAGTCAATTTGTCCATCAATGGTATTACTCTGATAATTATTAAAATCTGTTCCAGGTATATATATTGAAAATATTTTCTTTTGCATTCTTGAAGATAGGTACAGTACTTTGGAGAAATTGTACTAATCCTTTCAGTATGTTTGTATGTACATATATACACAAGTGTGTGTATCTTGATCTGTAGCTCTACATGTGTTTTATATGCAGCCACAGACACACACACACACACACACACACACACACACAGGTGGTTGGGAACCTGTGAGTATGTCATCACAAGCACACATCTGGGAAACGTCAGCACTGCCAGATACTGGTCAGATCCTTCTTCACTCATCACTGGCTGCACTTGTTCCCCTCACTTGACCTTGATTACGTAAACAGTTTGATATTGTCTCTGACCCTACAGGGGACTCATCTAGACATCAGCAGCCGACGTGCCTCGGACGGAACCCTTCTTACGCATTGTTTCTAGTTCTTTCTGAGTTTCATCCTCCATTCTCCTAATGTCTTCCATTGTCAGATCATTCCACTTGTCAATCCAACAAAAAAGCTGGCGATGAAGTTTGTAAATATCCTTTTCTCTTGCTTCTGAATGAAGTTTTCTACTTTGCTTTGCAGTCCCCACCACTTGAATTTGATGGTCACCAGCTTGTAGGCACACATCTGAGGACAGTCAGAGTTGTTTGCCAGCTCCTTCTTCCAGTTGGGTCCCAAAGGCCCTCTCTTGGTCTTGACTGACTGGAATAATGCTGGGTCTTCATCAGCTTTGTAGTCTGCTGGTTCAACTTGACTTCGATCTGCAATATCTATGCGGACAATTTCAACAGTTTTCCATGCGTTCGGATCTAAACCGTGTACATTTTCTAATGTTCCCAAGTCTGGTTTGTGCCATGTTTCAATTTTAATGAAGAAATCATCTTTCATATATACACTCGTTACAACTGAGGCATAATGGTTTGTTCTACAGTAGGGGTATGCGTTCCAGGCTTCCTCGTGAAACAGCAAGGAGCCCTCCGGAGCAATCATCCTGACGAATGCAGGAACTTTGCTCCTGAACAGAACATGGCAAAACCACACGGAATTCCTTAATCAGCACCATCTTCCCGGAATCCCCTCACAGCTACCGCCACTATCACCACCACCGCCGCTGCTACCGCCCCTCACGGCGCCTCTATACACAGGTTTTTGATCTTGAGAGTCACCATCCTTACTCCGCATTGGTCAAGGGTCAACCTGTATCTCTATTTACAGAGGACATGCTCCTAAAGATAGAAAAACCTCAAATCATCCACACACAAAAATATCAGAGTCCATAGACTCATTCCGTAAAGTTGCAGGGTACCATATATACAAAATCAGTTGTGTTTCTATGCACTAGCAATGAACAATCTGAGAAGGAAATTTAGAAAGCAATTCTATTTACAATGGCACACAACACAGTAAAAGTGTCAGGTGTAAATTCATTCAAGGAGAGCAAGACTTGTTCACTGAAAAGCATAAGAAGCAATGGTTCTGCGAGAGATGAAAGACCAAATGGGGGGAAAAAAACAACTGTATGCATGCATTGGAAGATTTAATATAATTCATATGGCAATACTATGCAAATAGATCTACAGAGTCAATACAATTCTATCAAAAATTTTTCTTCTGCATTTTCTAAATTCTGTCAATACCTTGTAGTATATTTCCTTTCAGACGTTGTAGTTTTCATCTCTTAAAGATAGAGAGGGTGTTGTTTATATTTTCTATTTCTCGGTTTAACATTTACAACTGATGGAAAACTTATACTAAAAGCTTTCATATCCTTCTCTGGCGGTTCTCACATGTGTCAGCTCTGGATTATTTTCCGATGACGGATCTGGCTCCTGATTAGGGGTCATTTTGCCTGGGAGAGCTCCAGGTCCTGTTCCCTCTACTGCTTTCAAATGATTGCCCCCTGACTTGCTGGCCTTTCCTCCCATGGAGGCCCTGAGCAGGACCTCACTGCAAGCCACACCAGGGACCCTGCACAGCTCTGGTTAGGTGACTTTCCTCAGACCAGCTGGTTGTCCCACATCACCTTTCCCTTTTATTCCCCAGGAATCCCAATTTGGCTGGTAAAATACCTGGCGCTTTCTATTTTTTAGGTTAAGCAGGCAGTGTGTCTCTTTGCCTGTTCCAGCTCCTAGAGGCCCCTCCTCCATGCTCAGCCCCAGCCCCAGCCCCAGCAGGCAGAGTCCTCCTCACACAGCCTCCTTCTGACCTCTTCTCTGCCTCTTTGTGTTTTAAGACCCCCTTGTCATTGCAGGGCGCCGCCTGGATAATCCAGGATCATCTCCCCATCTCAAGGTCCTTAACATAAGCACCTGTGCAGGGTCCCTTTTGCTGCAGGATGGAACATGTGCACAGGTTCCTGGCATTAGCCTGGGCAGCTCCTAGGGAGGGGGCATTATTCTACCCAGCAGCACACTATTGATCTCAGGTGACAACTAAAGTTGGACGCCCCCTCTCCACCCTCCAATCTTTTCTAATTTAAACATTCCGGGAAAAGTAAACCACTACCTCAAGGCGCAAGCAAGACAAGGCAAATCAGAACCCTAGGGCGCTCCATCCATGACCATACAATTGCCCAAATCTCTTCAAAGTAGTCTGTTTAGTTTTCCAGACCTGGCTATTTTCCCTCCAAAGGCCGACCTGACTGCAGAAATCCCCTCCAGGGGGAAGCGCCCAGCGATGGAGGGAGGGCAGGCGGTGGCAGAGTGGGGAGCCTGGGACCCCACTAACCCCCTGCTGAGAACTCTGAGCCTGGTTTAAGGGAGCAGAAGCAGTGGTCCCCTTTGGCCCTGCCCTCAACAGCGGGATCCTTGGGCGTCTCCCCGCGAAGCCACGAGGGGGCGCGCCGTCCCTGTCCTAGGAGCCCTCCTGGGGAAGAAGCAGGCCCTGGGATGTGTTCAGCGTGTGGAGTGTTGTGGGCTGGTGTCAGCCCGAGGGCCCAGGGGTTGCGGACTTTTGGTCCTCCCCTCCCCCCCGCAGTGTCCAGGCCTGGGGGAGGCTGTGGGGACTGGTTTGAACTGTACAGGTGCAGCCATGGCACTCGGTGTCCTCCAACCAGGGTCCGAAGGGAAAGAGAGAGAGAGCTAGAGAGAGCAAGAGAGAGTTGTATCTGCTCTTCGCGGGCTGTTGGAAAGTCCTCCCTCATGTTTCTCTCTGGCTGGCACAGCCTTCCCTGGGCTGGGTGGGGGGGGTTGTGTAGGGTTTGGGGGGCCATAGCTGCAGGGAGAGGAAAGAGTGGTAACCAATTCAGGAGACAGAGGAGACTGGGCAGGTGAGGAAGGAAGTCAGGGCACGGGAAGGGAGAAGGGGAAGGGGGACTGGAGGAGGAGAAGGAGGAACACCAGTACTGAAATCCAAGTTGGGAGGGGAGCTGGGGGGCAGGGAGATGGGGTGGGGTTGGGGACTGAGGCGAAGCCCTTGACTTCACGGACGGGGCTTGTCTGATGCAAACCAGGCAACATGGCGGTGGGGTTCTGCAACTTAGAATTCGTGGGGCTGAGGAGGTAGCAGCGCTGTTGCGTCCATCCTATTCGGAAGCGTCGTGTGGAGGGTGAGGATGCTTGCTACAGGAGTGGGTGCCGAGGGTGTTGGGGTGCGCCTAGGCGAGTGAGCCTGTGTGTCCGGTGGAATGGGGGTGAGACTGGTGTGGGGCGGAGGCAGAGGGAGTCACACTTACCCGGCAGGGGAGACTCCGGGATCAAGCAGGTGGTTTTCCCAGGGGAGGCCCTTCCATCATACCAGGGACATGCTGACCCCCGCGATTTCCCCGAGTATGGACAACTCCTCTGCATTATTTGTGGCAGTGGCAGTGGGGGGCTGCTTTTGCTCTTTCACCTGTTGTTGGTTGTTTAAGAATAGCCTTTGTTTTCTTATTCATTTTTCTGTTTGTTTGTTTTGTCTTTTCCATGACTTTGGCTGATGACATGGGCTGAAGAGGAAGCTCACTCAGGGGACACCAGGACCCTGAAGAAAACACCTCTGCTTTTAAGGGCTGCTTTCTTGAGAATCTGGGTTTGGCTGTTTCTCAATCAAAAGCATGCAGGACAGTTTCTGTCCACTGGTCATACATCCCACCTTGGCTGTCGGGGTTTTTTCTGTTTTTCGCAGAGCAATTTCTCTGCTTATATTTCAGTATGTGGTTTGCAGTCCCTGATCCAGCAAAGGTGCTTTCTTTTCATTCCCCAGGGAACAGGGGTTTGCATCCCTTCTCCTTCCTCCCTCCCCTCCCCACCTATCCCCCCAGGCACCCTGCAAAGCCTCACCCAATCCCCAGACTCAGTACCCTTGATTAGGCCACTTGGTAGCCTACCTAGTATAGCCTTGCTCCAGAGGACCCTTCCGAGACTAGAGAGGGTCCGGCTTGATGTACTGTTTATTTATTGTAAGTTTATTTGTTGAAGTAATCCCTACACCCAAAGTAGGGATAGGGCTCATGAAGCCAGATGGAGACTCCCCTGCTCTCCTGACTGAGCCAGCCAGATGCCCCCTGACAGGCTTTTAAAGAGGCACCTCTGTGTACTCACAAAGAACCCGCTGGGTTTGGCACCACAGACCTTTCCCAAACAGCAGGTTAGCTCTAGGACAAAGGGCCGTGGGCCTTCTGCAGCTCTTGGGCTCAAGCCAAAACTGTCCCTACTGATGTACCTGCATTGCTTTGTCAAACTGAGCTTGAAGGGGTTTCTGGCTTCAGGCTTTCACCAGAGCTGGTGTTTTTTTCTCTACTCCCTAAAGGCCTCTATTCAGAATCTACAACTGAGGGTCTTCCAACTTTGATTTTCACTTAGGGGAGCCACACCAACTGGGACTCAGCAACGGGTTACTCTTCTGCCAGAAACAATTAAACAAAAGAGCAACAGCGTCACACAAGATGCGCGAAGTGGAGATTTCCAAGATCCTGGGCATCAGGCAAAGGGGACAGCCATCCCGGACACATGGCAACACAATGGTGAGCAGAGCCCTAGAGCTGCTCAGAGGTACTGGCTCTAGAGAGTTTCCAAGCAAGGCACTGGGGGGAGGGGAACTTGAATAGGAGCCCCATGGAGCTCCTGGAATTGAGGACACTGATCTGAGAGAACCCAGGACTGAGTCTCAGGGAGGACAGAGCTGCAGGAAGTCACCTAGCCAGAGCTGTGGAGGGGCCCTGGGGAGGCATGGACAGCAAGTCAGGGGATAATCCTTTGCACAGGGCCTGGTGCTCACACGGTGCTGGGAATAGTGCCTGTGTCCAACAGATAGACTAAGCAAAAGTAACCCTCTTAATTTGTGAGGAATAGGGTGGAAGACAGGGGGAGGGCTTGCTACAGTACCTGGAACTCATGGTGAGTCCTCCACGGAGCCCTGCTCTGGGCCACTGAACTATGCATTGAAGCAACAGCAGAAATGTTTCCAAGTAACTTCAGTGCATCCCTGAACAAAGCTCAATATTATAGAAAACACAAAAATATCCAGCAAACAGCAAGGTAACATTCACAGTGTCTGGCGTTCCATCCAACAGTTTGAGGTATGCAGACAAAGGGGGGAAATGAGCCCTCCTGAAGAGATGGATCACTCATCTGAAAATGACCCAGAGCTGACAGCAAGATGGGAATCACCAGAGCACAAGAAAGCATTTGTTCTAACTGCATCCCATTGGTGAAAACATTCAGCAGATACATGGAAAATGTTAAAAAAAAAAAAAAAAAGGACCCAATCTCACATGAAGAGATGAAAACCACAATGTCTGAAAGGAAATGTACTGCAAGGGGCTGATGGTGATTAGGGAAGGCAGAAGAAAAACGTTCAATAGGAATCCAAAAGAATCTGCAGATCCTGCTGTTGCCTTCTGAACCACCTTAACCATTCCAATCCATGAACACAGGATGTCTTTCCACTTGTTGAGGTCTTCCTTAATCTCTTGCAGCAATATTGTGTAGTTTTCAGTGTACAGGTTTTGTGCCTCCTTGACTCAATTATTCTTCGATACCATTCGGGTGGGTGCTGTTGTCCATGGAATCGTTTTCTTAATTGACTTTCCCGGTGTCCATTCCTAGGTTATAGAAACACCTGATTTGTCTGCCTTGTACGCTGCAACTCTGCTGAAATAGGTTATGGACTCTAATAGTCGTGGTTTCTGTGTGTGTGTATTTGGTATTTTTCTGTATACAGGAGTATGTCATTTGCAAATCCAGATACAAATTGTCCCTTGAAGAACCTGGGGGTTAGGGGTACAGAGTCCCACAATTGAAAATCTTTGTATAACATTTGAGTCCCAGAAAACATAGCTACTAATAGCCTACTGAAGTCTTACAGATAACAAAAACGGTTGATTAATACATATTTTGTGGGTTACTTGAATTATGTACTTTATTCTTTTGATACAGTGAGTTAGAGTGAAAATATCATTGAGAAAATCATAAGGAAGAGAAAATGTATTTCTACATTTGTACTAGACTGTATTTGTAAAAAAAAAAAAAAATAATCAACCCATGAGTGGACCGACATTGTTCACTAAAATTCAAAGCCATGTTGTTCCCCAGTCAACTATAGTTTTATTGCTTCGTGTTCAAATGTTTTCCCCTCACCTTCAGGTTTTTAAACAATTGAGTCATAACTGATTCCCCATGTGAGATCAGTTTCACATGGCAACACAGGGATTGGACGACTCTATAAATTATGTTAGGCTGACTACTAGCGTAGCTACCCTCTTTCACCTCGCAGAGCTGTTACTGCACCACCGACTACATAATATGAGATCTGTCCTCTAACATTGTTTTTAAATCTTCACTGTGGATGATGTTTTGACAGAGTATAGGTTTCTATGCCCTCCCCTCCCCCCACCACTACCATGGGCCGCCTTTGGACTTTCCAGAGAGGAGCAGTGACATGTAGGAAGTCCCTATTTTAGGCCACTGCAGCCCCTGATCTTGGACCAGGATGCTCAGCCAGGGCCAGGGAAATATGGATTAGCAGGAACCCTTCTTTGCAAGCCCAGCTCCAATGTGAAGGACCAGAGTGCCTCTTCTAGCCTCCTGCAGGGATGGTTCAGCACCCAGGAGCTGGCCCTACATAGAGGGCCAGAAAAGGGCAGATTCCCCTAAACGCAGCCCAAGTGTTCCATTTAGACTCAGAAGAAGGTGAATAGCAGCACAGGTTCTTTTCCCTATGCTGAGCTTCCACGGGGGGAGCCTCAGTGCCACTGCAGGAGGGAGCATCAAAGGGAACCTTTGGATGTTAACCTAAAGCTTAGTGCTTAGAGCCCACCCAGGGGACCAAGCCTACCTAAGATCCATCCAGATCTTGCCAGCAGCTTCCATGGGTCCTGCAGCCTTCACTTCCTCTAGGAATCTCCAGCCAGCTGGTGCCCTATCTTTGCTTGCTTCCCCCTGGTGTCCTTGGGCCACCTGAAGGTCTGTTCCCTTAAGTAGTCTGCCGCCTGGTGGATTCCAGGGGAACTGCCAGGGCCTGAGGCTGAAGGCACAGTCACTGAACCCCTGACTCCAGCTGGGAGGTCAGAAACCAGGCTCTGAGCCACCACCTGCTGGGACGCCAGGATGTGGCCCCTCACCAGGCAGTGTTTGCCTGGGGACCCCAGGACCCACTGATGTGCGAAGGTCACCTTCTTTCTTTTTTTTTTAGGTGAAATTGACATACAATAAATTTCACCCATTGTCAACAATGACAGAGTTGTTCAGCTAGTGCCCTAGTTTGTTTCAGAGGCTTCCTTCACCTTCCCACACTCCCTCCAGCCCCTCTGCAGACAGTCTCCGCTCCCTCCTCCAGCCCCAAGCAGCACTGATTTGCTCTCTGTCTCTGTGCATTGCTCCTTTCTGCACATTTTACATAAGCCGAATGAGACGGTCTGTAGTTCTTGGTGACTGGCTTCTTTCACTTAGCATCCTTTTGAGGTTCCTCCCTGCTGTAGCTTGGATCAGATTTCTGTGCCTTTTGTTGCGGAATAGATGCCATGGTACACATAGGAAACATTTGGTTTGTCCATTCACCAGCCGATGGCCCTTTGTGTTGCTGTCAGTTTTTGCCCATTGTGAATAACGCTGCCCAGAACATTTCTGACCGAGACTTGAGCGGACATATGTTTTTATTCTCTCAGATAGATTCCTAGTTGTGGAATGGCTGGGTCCTATGGCAAGCTTGTGCTGAGCTCTTAAGAACTCTCAAAGTGGCTTCTGCAGGAGCTGTTATATTTTACGTTGCGACCAGCAATATAGGAGGGTCCAGTTTCTGCTCATCCTCAGCAACACTTGGTATCGTCTTTGGGACGTAAGCGCACTAGTTGGTGTAAAATGGTACCTGGTTTTCCTTGCATTTCTTTGAGAACTAATAACATATTACTAATAACATTGAATACCTTTTTATGTGTCTCCTTTGGTACATGTGTATTCGACTCTTATACTGGCTTAAACGAGTGTGTTGCTTCTGCCCATTGAGTGAGTTCAAAGTCCTCTTGTCTCTCGTGAACGTGAGTCCCCATTGGGTATTTAATCCACAAATATTTTCTCCTAATCAGTGGCTTCTCTGTTCCTTTTCTCAGTGGCAATGTTTGATGCAAAAAACTTCTTCATCTTCAATTTTCTCTTACGTATCGTGCTCTTGCCGTAGTGACTTAGAACTCTTTGCTTACTGTGAATTCCTGACCATTTTCTCCCATGTAGTCCTCTTGCACAATAGTTTTGGCTCTTATACTTAGATCTGTGACCATTTTGAGCTCATTGCTGTGTAAGTTGTGATTTCCAGCAACAGCTGTGGGGGAGCTTTGTCCCGACAGGTTTAGGAGAGCCTAGGGGACACTTGTGTTTCAGAGTTAGTCTCCCCTGGACCAGGAATGGAGATTTCACCCTGCTGCACCTGTTAGTGAAAGGCTGAGTGCCTTTGGGGAGGGGAGATACAAGGGGCTGTGGTCATATACGGCACGTCCTCCCCGTTCTCTGGGACTGGGTACAAAGGAGCTCCAGGAGCCCCAGGGCAGTCCTGCTCACAGGTGCCTTTAGAGGCAGAAACACACTGAGAGCAGGAGAGCATAACACAGAAAAGACCCCAGGGATCCCAGCGGATCTGGGTTGGGATCCTAGAGGGTCTTCTATGGATGGGCACATTTTCCATGTATATGCCCTTCTATGGGTGGGTGGGAAAGAGGACTCGCACACAGTCGGAACTCAGGAAACATGCCCAGAAGGAGTGGAGCGGATTGAAGGCATGTCCCACAGTTTGCAGTATTTTTCCAACATGAAAATCATGGTATTTGCCTGCATCAAAGGTGCTGGGGGGACGCATGCTGCCTCGGTCAGTAGAGCGTGCAACTTTCATCTCAGGGTCATGCATTAGAGTCCCACGTAGGTGATGGAGCCTAGCTGAAATTTAAAAAAAATAATAATAAATAGAAAACGAAGAGGTGCATGCTTCAGGAATCAGAATTACTCCCCCTAAGGTAAGGAGGGGGCATCTACCTTGGTCCTTGCAGTTCAAGAGCCATTCTGAGCACTACAGATTCCTAAATGTAGATTAACCTAGAGAACCTACACTTTTAATATTTGTTGGGTTTCCCCTGTGTGGTTAGAGGTCCACTGGCAGACAAAAGTTGACATGCTGAGCACAGAAGCGGACCAAGAAACAGACTGTTACCTGGATGCACCACATTATTCTCCGTCCTCACTGCAGTCTCCCTGGAAATGGGAATGGGCAATCGAAATGCCTGGTATTCAACACAGGTTAAGAAAAAATGGAAAGTTTGGGTTAACAGTTTAAATTATTGTGTCCTCAGATTGACTTTGATGGCAAGTGGAGACTCTGTTGCACGTCTTCTAGGTTCTGCAGGTGGAAATGAGGGGCTAAGGGACAAACTAATTATACAACTCAGAATAACTTTGGTAACTTAGTATCTTCACACTTGACACAGTTTTCTTTCATTTTGTCTGATCCCATAGTCTCATGCTTGAGTCTAAACACATTTGTACAAGGAAGGTGATATCAATACCACACCTAAAATCTGTACCGCTAAATGTTGTAGTGCTTATTCCTAATGGTACTTTAGGCTTGTTTCTAACTGCCTGTAGCTACGTTTCGGCTGACTCTCAAGGCAGCCCATTCTAACCATGTGCGCACTTCTCTTTGGCCCCACCACCAGGTGAAGCAGTGCATCTGAGCTGTCTCCATCGCTGGGGGAAGGATGTAGGTCAGATAGGTAATAAAGAGAAAGGGGGACTGGGGTGCAGCAAAAAGAAAGCATACTTATGTGTGGGTTGATTCCAGAGAGGACCATTGCATTTCTTTTTAAAATTTTTTAATTTACTTATTTGAGAGAGAGTACTTGAGATATCAGGAGCGGTGGTGGGGGTAGTGGAAGAGGAACAGAGAGAAGCTGACTCACCACTGAACAGGGAGCTGGACATACGGGCTTATCCCAGGACCCCGGGATTCTGACCTGAGCCAAAGACTGACACTTAAACAACTGAGCCACCCAGGTGCGTTTTAAAATAATTTTTAAACTAATCTGGTCCACTTAACATAGGCATTGTATTAGTTTCACATAAGGTCATGGGATTTATTTTGTATTTCTTTTTTAAATATTATTTATTTATTTAGAGCAGGGGTGATGGGCAGACGGAGAGGAAGAAAGAATCCCAAGCTGACTGCACTGAGCATGAAGACTAAACTGGGGCTCAATCGCATGACCCTGAGATCATGACCTGAGCTGAAATCAAGAGTCAGACGCTGAACCGAGAGAGCCACCTTGGTATTTCTAAGAATGATATGTTTAGCCTTCTCTCTGAAATAGGCACTGAGTAATGAGCAAGGCGGAGAGAAACCATAGTACCCATAGGCGCCAAGGTCAGATTGCCCAAAATGTACCACAATGGCATATTTGGGGGAAACAGAATGCCACAACGACCACTGGTGCATGTTCATTCAGACTCCAAGATCTCTGAGATAACTCGAGATTGCAGGGTTAAAAATAACCTGAAAGGATCAGAGTGAAATGCCCTTGGGATGTGTGTGGTCTGATCTAAAGTACACAGCAGAAGATGTTTTGTAGATAGGAAGCCAGCTGTAAACAGCACACTGTGCATTCCCTTTTTTGTTTTCTTATCCTGTGTTAAAGACCGAGTACAATGCTGTTTACAATTAATTGATCACAGCCAGTTGCAGATTTCTTTATTCCTTCTCCACTGCCATTGCTTCACTTGACTAACCCTGTGTACGTGGAAGATGCGCCTTGCTAAGCCCCTGCTGTAAATCATTATAGTACTATATCACTGTAGAAGGTATATTAGATTATGGAAAATAAACCTCAGGACCTCGGGCTGTTTGCTTGGGGTCCCCTGTGCCTCGCTATACTGTCGTCTCTTTTTCTTTTTTTAAAAGATTTTATTTATTTATTTGAGAGAGAGAATGAGATAGAGAGAGAGAGAGCATGAGGGGGGGAGGGTCAGAGGGAGAAGCAGACTCCCTGCTGAGCAGGGAGCCCGATGCGGGACTCAATCCCTGGAATCCAGGATCATGACCTGAGCGGAAGGCAGCCGCTTAACCAACTGAGCCACCCAGGCGCCGCGGTAGTCTCTTTTTCTCAGTTCCTTCGCCACCCCAGGTCCCCGACTCTCTGAGGTCGACAATATTGATTATTTTGAATTGAAGCTACCCAAAAAGAAACT
The DNA here is from genome assembly GCF_037043125.1 of Eumetopias jubatus. Lineage (NCBI taxonomy): Eukaryota > Metazoa > Chordata > Mammalia > Carnivora > Otariidae > Eumetopias > Eumetopias jubatus. The sequence continues at coordinate 5,286,459 of NW_028274810.1, forward strand.
GGTACCAGGACACTCAAACCCTCCTCTGTCTCCCTGAAAGCAGGAAACCAATCTCCCATATGAAAAAGGCACCCCCTGTACTAAGAAGTAAAAAGACATCCTTCTCACCAGGGTTTCTAAATTCGGTCTAGACACTCTCTAAATTAAAACTCCCCCAAATCCCTGAGAAATGTATTTTCTCCTTGTCTAAAATGCATAAAAACTGTCTGCCTTAATACTTTATATTTTCTTTAAGGGTCTCCATTTCAATATCCGTTCTCCATGCGTATTCAATGTCTCAGTGAAACTTAATTCTTACTTAAGCTGGGAGACCAGGACAGGTAACAGAGGAACTTCTCCTTCCCTGCATACCTTTTTTGTGATCCTAATATCTTAGCCAATGATTTGTAAAGGAAAGAAGTAACAGAATTATATACCTGGGAAAAAGATTTGTCCCCAGGAAGGAATTTCTGGTATTTTTAACAGTGGAAATATCTACATTTGATCCAAAGTCTCCTAAAAAGTATTTATTTTTAAGTTGAACTTCTAATTTAAGTGTCCCCTGAAATTCAGATGTGCCTTCCCAGAGGGTACGTTAGGAGACTCCACAGGGAAGCTCGCAGCCAAGTCCTGTGTGGGGGCCGTGCTGCCATCAAGTGCTGAAGGAGTTTGGGAAAATCTCTTCATCTCTCTGCGCTCAGCTTCCTCATGTGTAAGATAAGGTTGTTATTCAAATTCTCCACGGTCCCTTCCTGCTCAGTTTCTCTGAGTGCACAAGGGTCTGCGGTGCCTTTGAAGCAGCCCTGGGGACTGCAGCTGAGACCTGACTTGGTCCCTTCACTGTGTGTCTCTTGCAGGAGCCTGAGCTGAGCCCACACTGAAAACAGAGAACAGAGGGAGCATTTGGGAGACAGAAAATCAGCAGGTTTGGAGGATGAGAATAACGCAAAGAAGGACAAGGCAATGGTGGAGCAGGTGGTTGCCCAAAGGAGGTAAGAAGAAGGACAAGTTGGGTCCAGAAAAATCAGGGGAAACTGAGGAATGCATACAGCGGCATCCAACTCTGCAAGGAGCAGCCTGAGCTGAGCAAGGAGAACGAGGAGAGTAACTTCGTCCACGGTGAACCTGTGCACCTCCCGAGGAGCCCCACAGAATGGATCGGGGTTGGTTTGTACTGCAGGGAAGCACCAGTTCCAAGAGGAGGAGGAGGAGGAGGGGCACCTGGGTGGCTACATCTTTAAGCGTCTGCCTTCAGCTCAGGTCATAATCTAAGGGTCCTGGGATCGAGCCCCGCATGGGGCTCTCTGCTCGGCGGGAAGCCTGCTTCTCCCTCTCCCGCTCCCCCTGCTTGTGTTCCCTCTCTCGCTATGTCTCTCTCTGTCAAATAAATAAAGAAAATCTTAAAAAAAAAAAAAAAAGAGGTGGACGATGTGACCATGAGGTTCTGCCCCAGACCCCTAGCTTTGACCTTGGAGCTCCCTCACGGTCGATGTTCTCCAAGTAAGTGTGGGCTTAGAGGGATCAGTGATGTTTGGATAAAGGTTGGACTTGTCCATTCTTACCACAAAGAGTTCTACCCTAAGGTCAGGAAGGGCCAGGTTAGGAGACCCTTGCCTCTGAGGCAGTGATACCAATTATATTCTTCTGAATTTATGGTTGTCAAAGACTTTACACACCTTTGTCTTGACCGTGTGTTGAGTGTTTCATTTTCCTTAGTCTCTGTTATGAACTTGGAATTCTGACATCAATAAGATTTCACAGAGGAGGTCAAAGCAGTGAGAGGAAGAATGCAAACAAAATCTTGTAGCTCAGCGCCCCTGGGTGGCTCAGTTCATCGAGAGCCTGCCTTCAGCTCAGGTCATGATCCCAGGCTCCAGGGATCAAGCCCCATTGAGGGGGGTGGCTCCCTGCTCAGCAGTGGAGTCTGCTTCCCCCTGTCCCTTCCCCAGCTGTTCTCTTTCTCTCTGTCTCTCTCTCACTCTTGCTTTCTCCCTCACGCTGTCTCTCAAATAAATATATAAAATCATTTTAAAAACTGTTGTAGCTCTCCTAACCTGGGGTATGGTGGCAGTGCAGAGGATGGAGGGGGGAGGGGGCTAGGCCGAAGACATCTCTTCCTACTGAGAGAACCATTGAGAGGAATCCAAGAGGACAGTCCCTCTTCACCAGAGCTCACCACAGGGGAGTGTCATGGGGCATTGAGAGTGTAGGGCAGGCTCCTCTGGAAGGAAGGGTATTTGTTGCCTCCTGGAAGAAAGCAGAGAGCATTCGTGCATGTATTTGGGACAGGAATGTAGTTGAGATTAGAAATTTGCCACCCCCTTTATCAGATCCATGAAGGAGTGTCTCTGAGAGCTTCCTCAGTGCTTGGTTTGGTCCTAGGAGTCATGAGTACAGAGATGAGTAAAACATTATCCCAATTGTCGTGGGGCTCTCAGTCTAGTAACCAGAAGTCATGAAAAGTGTAGTGGTGGTGGATTCCTTGGAGGAAGTGGCCAGTGCTGCCTGGGGATGGCCTGGTCTCCCTCCGTGTTTTCCAACAGCTGGATGACCTGTCCTGACCCAGGGACCCTGGGCCTCAACTCAATTTCAGCCTCTCAGGACACAGCCAACACCTAGGTTCCATGTAAACCCAAAGCAGTCAACACTATGAAGGTCTGCAGAGGAAACTGCTGGTATCAGTAGCTCCCCACTTTGTCTTGGCCAACTGGAAAATAGAGGCGAGTTCATTAAGTCTTGTAGGGTCATCCTTGCCCTAATGATCAGGGATTAGTCTTTCTCTCTGTTAAGTGAAATACTTTCTAGCTTCAGTATTCTCTCTCCACTTAAAAACTTTGGAACTATTGGCTAAAGTATAGATCAAGTAGCTACAGTGAAAAAGGGGTAAAGCAACTTCCAAGCTGCAGTGAGAATGCGCAGAAACTGTTATACTGAATAATAATCGGACAAATCACTTTTAAATTGCACAAAAGGTTTATACAGTAATTCTGGAATAGACAATGTAAGTCTGTCGCTTTCTCCTTCTTCTTAACATTGCTTTGATAATTTAAGATCATTTCCATTTCCATATAAACATTTGGATCAGCTTAGAAATACTTACTAAAATGTCTGCTAGAAGGTTGATTGGCATTGTATTAGATCTTTTGATCAATTTGGGAAGAATTGTCCTCTAACCATAATGAGTCTTCCAATCCACCACAAATTTTATCTCCCCATGTATTTAGTTCTTTAATTTCTGGAAGTAGTGCTCTGCAGTTTTCAGTGTAATGTTCTGACACATATTGTGTCTGATAAGACAATGCAATAGGAAAACTGGTCAAAAGACTTGAAGAAGAAATGCTTCACAAAAGAAGATACACAAATGGCCAAAAAGCACTTGAAAAGATGCTCCACTTGAAACCATTGAAAAGCATGAAGTTGAACATAAATCAAAAGGGATTCACTAATGTCTCTGCAAGGCTCCATCTTAAACTAAGTAACCTTTTCCTTCTCTTCTGCAAACCTCTGCTCCTCCCTTCTAAGCCTTTTGTTTCAGGAGCCTGGTACCACCCTAAAGACAGGATGAAGGAGGCTGGCAGCATGCACACAATTTCTGTCAAAATAAAACACCCCCCCGCCCCTTCCTTCAGGGGGAGGGGACTTACAGTTTTTGAGGGCCTTGGACTGTTCTAGCCCCCTGTGCCCCGAAAAGCAATAAAGCTATTGTTCCTCAATATTCCAAACTCTGTCTTCGTCTTATATTTTGGCTCTGAAGCACAGAGGTCAGTTTTCGACGGTACACTCAGCCATTGGGAAGATAAATTAATACTACAGTGAGTTACCATTACACAACCATCCCCGTGGCTAAAATTACGAAGACCGAAAACATATGTGGTGAGGATGTAAAGTAACTAGACGTTTCATACACTTGTGGGAATGAAAAATGGTCCAACCACCGAGAAAAGCTGAACCACAGATAAACATTTACCAATCACGTGAACGGCCATTCCTCTCCTAAGGATTTACACAATATGGCCACACAGCAAACTGCACATGAATATTCATCATAGCTTTATTCCCCATGGCCAAACCCAGGAAACTGCATAGATGGCCATGAATAAGTGAATGTACAGACCAAATATATCCATACAGAGGAATACTCCTTAGCAATGAAAAATTCTGAACTGGTGATCCATTAGTAATATGGATAGATATAAGAATCCTTAGGCTGCACGGAGGAATGTAGGCATAAAAGAGTTCCATTTCCATAACGTGGTTAAAAATCAAGCCGTCTTTGATGCCAGTGGTTGCCTGGGGCTGAGGGTGAAGGCAGTGAGAGACTTCAATGGATCCACCCAAGGGAAGCTGTGAGGTAGAAGAAATGCCCTGTGTCCTGAATGGAGCAGTAGTGTCAATTGTATGTACATCTGTGAAAATGCATTTAGTTGTACAGTTTATCTTTTTTAATTTTTATTTGTTGAGAAAGCACTCACACTGCATCCTCTCTCTCTTACCCTCCAAAGGAGGAGAAGAACGATCATCAGTGGCAATGGGCAGCTGTGGAAACAACACCTAAAATCACGTTCATGCTCAGGAGAGAACAATGTGCCTCCTCCTTGAGGTTTCAGGTCCTCTACACGTTCAGAGAAAATTCTCTAGTAACAAACTGTAGAAATGAACTGGAGGGTATTATGCTAAGTGAAATTAAGTCAATCAGAGAAAGACATGTATCCTATGACCTCACTGATAGGAGGGATTCTTAATCTTAGGAAACAAATTGAGGGTTGCTGGAGTGGTGGGGGTGGGAGGGATGGGGTGCCTGGGTGATGGGCATTGGGGAGGGTATGTGCTATGGTGAGCGCTGTGAATTGTGTAAGACTGATGAATCACAGACCTGTACCTCTGAAACAAATAATATATTATATGTTTAAAAAAAGAGAGAGAGAGAGAAGCTAGTAGGAAGGGAAAAATGAAGGGGAGGAAATCGGAGGGGGAGATAAGCCATGAGAGAAGATGGACTCTGAGAAACAAACTGAGGGTTCTAGAGGGGAGGGGTGGGGGGATGGGTTACCTGGTGATGGGTATTAAAGAGGGCACATTCTGCATGGAGCACTGGGTGTTATGCACAAACAATGAATCATGGAACTCTACATGAAAAACTAATGATGTAATGTATGTTGATTAACATAAGAATAAAAAATTTTAAAAAATAATAAAAAAGAGAGAGAGAAGCTAGTAGGAAGGGAAAAATGAAGGGGAGGAAATCAGAGGGGGAGACGAACCATGAGAGACGATGGACTCTGAGAAACAGACAGAGGGTTCTAGAGGGGAGGGGGTGGGGGGATGGGTTAGCCTGGTGGTGGGTATTAAAGAGGGCAGCATTGAAGGGAGCACTGGCTGTTATAGGCAAACAATGAATCATGGAACACTACATCAAAAACTATTGATGTAATGTATGGTGATTAACATAACATAATAAAATAAAATTAAAAGAAAGAAAGAAAGAAATGATCTCTGAAAGTACAGCCTTAATTGTACACTTTAAAGGGATGCCGTCTACTGTACCTAAATTATACCTCAGCAACATTCATGTAATAATCTACTATATTTCTCTATACTAGCAGTGAGCATTTAGAAAATGAAATTTTTAAAAAAAGGAAATGAAATTCAATAAACAGAGTGGAGATTCATGTCCACCTTCATTAAATGTTTGAGAACACATGTAACAAAGATGCCTGAAAACTCTTGCTGAAATAAATTAAAGGATACTAAATAATTAGGAAAAAATATATCACATTCATGGACTAGACCACTCAAATTTGTTGGAACATCAAATCAGCATTATTCTGATTCATACTGGAGAAGGCAATTTGGGGGCAAATTTACAAGCTAATTCTCAAATGTATTTGGAAATCAACATACCTAAACAGCCAAGACAACCTTGAAGAATTAAATTGGAGAAATTTACTAAATTTTAAACCTCACCGTAAAGCTACAGTAATTAAGGTGCTCTTAATGGTGTAAGTAACACAATGTAAATATATCAATGTGAGAGAGCAGAGAGTAATAAAATTTCCTGATACGCATATACATTTTTAAAATTTTTCTTTTAATTTTACTTCTTTTCAATTATTTTCTTTTTAAGTAATCTCTGCATCCCACATGGCGCTCAAACTCAAAAAAAAAAAAAAAAATAAAAGGTTGTGAGTTTTACCTGAGCACTGATTAGTACAGCTGCATGGGACAGGGAATCTTTACCAGGAGAGAGTGTCATGACAAAGGAAATTTTGATAAAGGGTTATATACCAAAATATATTTTTTACATAAAAAGTGACAAATTTTTATACAAAAGACATTGTAGAAAGTCACTGCATTTCCCGGTCTTAAATTTCTAGTACATGTAGGGCTGTATGGCTTTAATGTTATGGGAACCAGGGAAGTGTCTTCCTTTTTCTTATCTTTTCCAGAATGCTCCTTTTGGGTTCTTTTCTTTCATAAAGCAGATGTCCAATGTGTGCTTGGGGTGAAATAGAGCCCATGCATTGAGGTTTTGTGGATTCATTTTGACCTTGGTAAATGTGAAAGCATCGCTTCCTTGGGAGCCCAGGGGCAGGACCCACAAACATTAAAGGTGGACAATTGCCTTTATCAGTGCTACAGCGACCTCCTAAGTCTCTGGCTCCTAAGATCTAGGGGGGAACCTGTGCTGAAGAAGTGAAGAGGTGCTTCAGGGCACCACTTCCCCTGCCTGCCTGTTTCTCTCTCCTCAACCTCAGCTTCTATGCCACTGAACACCACTGCACACATCTACTGTGGACATCATCCATCATTGACCCATGACCTCGAACTGCCCATGTTTGCTTCCAGGAATACAACCACAGGTCAATGGCATGAGGTCAACTCAAAGAAATCTAGCAAGCCATGGTCCACCTTTTTAAAATTGTTCCAAATTTTTAAAAAATATTTTTCCAGTATAGTTAACATACAGTTCCATGAGTTTCCAGTATATAACATGGTGATTGAACATTTCCATACATTGCCCAGTGCTCATTACCACAAGTACACTTCTTAATCCCCATCACCTCACCCATCCCCCAAGCCCCCCTACCCTCGGCAACCATCAGTTAGTTCTCTATAGTTAAGGGTCTCTTTCCTGGTTTGTCTCTCTCCCTTTTCTATTTCCTTTGCTTACATGTTTTGTTTCTTAAATTCCACATAGGAGTGAGATCATGGGGTATTTATCTTTCTCTCACTGACTTATTTCACTTAGCAGAATACACTCTGGCTCCATCTGTGTCCTTGCTAATGGCAAGATTTCATTCTTTTTTTTGGCTGAATAATATTCCATGGTATAAATAGATAGATAGATAGATAGATAGATAGATAGATAGATAGATAGATAGATAGACAGATAGATATAGATATGTGTGTGTGTATATATATATATATATATACACACACACACACAACGTTGTCTTTATCATTCATCTGTTGATGGACGTCTGGGCTCTTTCCATAATTTGGCTATGCTGCTGTACAAAGGGCCCATGTATTCCTGCAAATTAGTGTTTCTGTATTTTGGGGATAAATATCCAGTGGTAGGATTAATGGATCTTAATCGTTCCTTTTTGAGGACCCTCCATACTGCTTTCCACAATGGCTACACCAGTTTGTATTCCCACCAATACTGTAAGAGGGTTCCTTTTCCTCCACATCCTTGCCCACACTTGTTGTTTCTTGTGTTTTTGATTTTAGCCATTCTGACAGGTGTGAGGTCATAGCTCGTTGGTTCTTTTTTTCTATTTCCTGATTTTACCTATTTATTTGAGAATGAAGGAGAGCACAAGTGGGGGGAGGCGGAGAGGGAGAAGCAGGCTCCCCACTGAGCAGGTAGCCCGATGTGGGACTAGATCCCAGGACCCCAAGGTCACCACCCGAGCCAAAGGCAGACGGGTAACGGACCGAGCCACCCTGGTGCCCTATCCAATTGTTTCGATTTGCATTTTCCTGATGAGGAGTGTTGTCGAGCATCTCTTCATGTGTCTGTTGGCCATCTGGATGTCTTCTTTGGAGTAATGTCTGTTCATTTCTTCTGCCTCTTTTTAAATTGGATTATTTGTGGCTTTTGGTGTTGAGTTGTATAAGCTCTTTATATATGTTGGATACTAACCATTCATTGGATATGTCATTTGCAAATATCTTCTCCCATTCAGTACGTTCCCTTCTACTTTGGTTGATTGTCATAAAATGGCTCTTTATCTCTCTTCTGTTAAATATGAGGGTGAACCAAATAAACACAATATGGCATCGAGGTTACAATCTTTCCAAACTTAGTGGTCACTATATATATTATGCATCTTACTAATGCACAAATTAATCCTTTGACAATTTCAAAAGATCTCTTGTGAGAGGTGAATGAATCCATAAGTGACATGTAATGTGGTGTTCAGTGACATTACAAAAACAACAAAGAAAACAGTTCACACATAGTGGAGGAGTCTGGGACATAGGGATGTCAATATCAGTTTAATGAAAAGCCACAAATGGTGTCCCAGTAAGGCATAAGACGTCTCATAACATAGGTGTACAGCCAGAAGAATATTGAGAGTCAGGACAAAACATTTTGAAAAATTAGTATTTTATTCACTTAGTTTAATACTCTGCCTCTTGCCCTATACTTTTTATGGATAGAGAAAAAAAAAATAAAGAAGACCCAAAGAGGAACATCATGACAGTCTGGAATTGGCAGTGTATGTGAGTGTATGTGAATGTATGAATATATATGAATACAAATAAGCCATTTTCCAGCTCTGTCCACTGGAAATGCCTAAAAATAAACCAATTGCAATGAGTGCCCGAGGAGACACATTTTGATCTGGGAGTATGGTTTCCCAGGAAACAAAACCACAGATTCTTAGAGAAATGACCGAGACCAGGCCAGACGCAACAAATCTTCTATATGAGACACAAACACCTCATCATACTGATATTAGGAAAGTTCTCAAAACTATGAGGGTCTTATCAAAAGGATATGAAAGCCAACCTGAAATCACTTTCACTGCTAAAAGAGAGGATAAATGGAGCACTCATAAGTCCATAATACAGTGGTTTGAAACACTTCGATATGACTGAAGCCTTGCTTTCATATTAACACAGTAATAAAAGAAAATGAAGAGGAAAAGAACGGAACTTACAGGTTCCCGTTAGAGATGCTAGGGGACCAGAGTTTTCCTTACAAAATGTACCGCCAGGTATATAGTATTGGGGGGAAATTTCTTTTCCTGCAGGTGTTCATACAAGGCTTCTAGGATCCAAACCATGATGATGAAGGATCATCATTTTGCTCCACAGAATCAATGGATGGATGGGCCTTGAACATAAGGGGACCTGAGGTGCTTCCTGATGGAAGCGCACACAGCACTTGAGAGGAAGTCTTGCCAACAATTCAAACCTGAAACTGATCAGTTTCTACGTCTGCCAGGTCCGACAGAGCAGTCGTTCCGATAATATTTGGAATGCAGTTAGCAGGACCTCTTTCCTTAGAAATGCATTTTAATTATATTTCATTTACAGCTCCCTTAAATGTAAACTTAAAACCTGAAGAAATACAGACGATTTTTCTATTAATCGCATCTTTATTACTCTGGCAGAATTCGGTTTCCCTTAATGTGAAGCATTAAGCGGCAAGATGCAAGATTATTTTGGATTGTTGTGCGCTTATACTTTTTACTTTTCAACGTTCCTGCCAGAAAATGTTAAATTCCATGTGTGGCTTGCCTTTTCTTTGTAATAGCACTGTTCTCCACGAACAGTGGAGATTCCACCACGAAGTAAGAGGAAGTATGATGGACTGTGTTAAAGTATATCTGGCTATAATGCATTCCGTGGCCATGCTCCCCCACAAACACCTCAGTATTTTCAAAAATGATTAACAAAAAAGGAGAGAACAAGAGCTGGAGAGGGCGAAGCAGAGAGTGAGAGCCAGAGGGAGGGGGAGGGAACGAGGGAGGAGGAAGGAAAGGGAGAAACTGAGAAGAAATCTACACATTGCTAGGAGGCTTGAATACAGGTCCTACTCATGGGAGCGTGTGCATTTTATTTGGATCCTGATACAGAGAAAACAACTTAAAAACAACAATGGGAAATTTGAACACTATGTATTTTACATTACATATTTTAAATTAATTTATGAATATTTACAAGGTTATGATGATAATACTTTAAAAGGGTTCTCATTTAGGGAAACATACAGATACAACTGCAAATGAAATATGGTGTCTGCGATTTGCTTTAAATAATAAAGGACAGGGGCGCCTGGGTGGCTCAGATGGTTAAGCGTCTGCCTTCGGCTCAGGTCATGATCCCAGAGTCACGGGATCGAGCCCCACATCGGGTTCCTGGCTCAGCGAGGAGCCTGCGTCTCCCTCTGCCTCTCTC